>NC_057804.1:560404046-560501299 GCF_018294505.1 Triticum aestivum
GACAAACGTCGCCGTCGTTCTTCTTCATCTCCGTCGACACCCCTGCAGCTACTAACCCATTCACCGGCCATCGTGCGTGCCGCTAGGTGAGCTGCCTCCCTCCTCCGCCCTCTAGCTCCCTAGCTCGCGCGGTAACTAGCTCGTCGTCGTGCCCGGGGTCCGGTCGCCGCGGTGTACCTCGCCGCCGTGGACCCATCCGCCGTCACGCTCGTCCGAGCTCACCATTGTGCTCCTGGGGTCCCTAGGAGCCCAACGCGCCTACGAATGCTCCCTCTCGTGCCTCCTAGCGCCGTCCCCGATGAGCGCCCGAACGCGTCGCCGCCTGCGCTCGTCGCCGGCGTGCTTCCGGTGACCAAATGGTCATGGGACAGCACCCGTTGCATTCGCCACCTGACGCATGCCTCGCCTGGCCTCTCAGTTCGCTCGCTAGCGGGCTGCGTCGAAGTTTCCTCTTGCGTCCGACTCCGGCCGTCCGCCGATGAGCTCGCCGCGTTCGAATCCGGTCGCCCCTGCCGCCACAATCACCACCGTTGGACGCGGCACAGCCATAGCTCTCGAACGCGCCCGAAAACTCGACGAGCGGTGCCCTGTAGGTGTTTTCCGGCCACCTCCCGAGCCGCACCGCTGCGTTTTGCCTCGCCGGCGTAGTTCCGGCGCCGTCCGCCGACGTGGCTAGGCGGGCCCCACCCCTGGGTCACTGCCACCGGGCCATGGGGGCCCCGTTGACTGGGTTGACCCAGTCAACGTGCTGACTGGGCAGCCCAGTGGCACTGACATGCGGGCCCCATGCCATAAATAAAAATAAAAACAAATATATAAACTGCTAATTAATTAAATTAGTTAATTAAAACATTAATCTCTCACTGACTGCTAGGACCCACACACTAATTAACCCATTTAGTTAGTTTTAGAATTCTGTTAATGTCCCTGATAATGACATGTGGGTCCCATAGGACCCACCTGTCTGGTTTGACTGGTCAACTGACTAGTTGACCTGCTGACATCACTCTGATGTCATGCGGACGTCATCATTCACTGTTTTGGATAATGTTGGAATTAAATAACTAATTAAAATCAGAAAATGATTTAAATCTTTAGAAAATCATATCTTTTAATCCGTAACTCGGATGAAAATACTTTCTACATGAAAGTTGCTCAGAACGACGAGACGATTCCAGATACGCAGTCCGTTCATCCGCCACACACCCCTAACCTATCGAACTCGCAACTTTCCCCCTCCGGCTCCTTTGCCCGAAAACGCGAAACACCGGGAATACTTTCCCGGATGTTTTCCCCCTTCGTCGGTATCACCTACTACCGCGATTGGGCACACCTAGCATCGTTACTTGTCATGTCATGCATCGATATGCATTTGTTTGCATTGTATTCATTGTTTCTTCCCCCTCTTCTCTCCGGTAGACTACGAGACCGACGCTGCTGCTGCCCAGTTCGACTACGGAGTTGACGACCCCTCCTTCTTGCCAGAGCAACCAGGCAAGCCCCCCCCCCCTTGATCACCAGATATCGCCTACTCTTCTCTATACTGCTTGCATTAGAGTAGTGTAGCATGTTACTGCTTTACGTTAATCCTATTCTGATGCATAGCCTGACATTGTTGCTACATCTGTTGATACCTTACCTGCAATCCTAAATACTTAGTATAGGATGCTAGTTTATCATTATTGGCCCTACATTCTTGTCGGTCTGCCTTGCTATACTATTGGGCCGTGATCACTCGGGAGGTGATCACGGGTATATACTATACATACATACATACTATGCAGATGGTGACTAAAGTCGGGTCAGCTCGAAGAGTACCCGCGAGTGATTCATGGATTGGGGGCTGAAAGGACCTTTGTCCCGATGGCCCTCTGTGTGGATCTTTGTGGCGAAGCGACAGGGCGGGTTTAGACCACCTAGGAGAGAGGTGGGCCTGGCCCTGTTCGGCGTTCGCGGATACTTAACACGCTTAACGAGATCTTGGTATTTGATCTGAGTTCGCTACGAGCTTATACGCACTAACCATCTACGCGGGAGTAGTTATGGGTATCCCGACATCGTGGTATCAGCCGAAGCACTTCAGACGTCAGCGACGGAGCGGCGCGCGCCGAATTGGACTGGAACGCCACTAGGCTAGGTCTGCTTTCGGCCGCCCACGCAACGTGCAGGTGTGCTCAGGGCGATGGGCCCAGACCCCTGCGCGCTTAGGTTTAGACCGGAGTGCTGGCCTCTCTGTTGTGCCTAGGTGGGGCTGCGACGTGTTGATCTTCCACGGCCGGGCATGACCCAGGAAAGTGTGTCCGGCCAAATGGGATCAAGCGTGCTGGGTAAGTTGGTGCACCCCTGCAGGGAAGTTAATCTATTTGAATAGCCGTGATCTTCGGTAACAGGACGACTTGGAGTTGTACCTTGACCTTATGACAACTAGAACCGGATACTTAATAAAACACACCCTTCCAAGTTCCACAGACAACCCGGTGATCGCTTTTCTACAGGGCGACGAGGAGAGGATCGCCGGGTAGGATTATTCTATGCGATGCTACTTGGAGATACTACTTGGAGGACTTCAATCTACTCTCTTCTACATGCTGCAAGACGGAGGCTGCCAGAAGCGTAGTCTTCGACAGGATTAGCTATCCCCCTCTTATTCTGGCATTCTGCAGTTCAGTCCACCGATATGGCCCTTTACACATATACCCATGCATATGTAGTGTAGCTCCTTGCTTGCGAGTACTTTGGATGAGTACTCACGGTTGCTTTTCTCCCCCTTTTCCCCTTTCCCTTCTACCTGGTTGTCGCAACCAGATGCTGGAGCCCTGGAGCCAGACGCCACCGTCGACGACGACCCCTACTACACCGGAGGTGCCTACTACTACGTGCAGCCCGCTAACGACGACCTGGAGTAGTTTAGGAGGATCCCAGGCAGGAGGCATGCGCCTCTTTCGATCTGTATCCCAGTTGGTGCTAGCCTTCTTAAGGCAAACTTGTTTAACTTATGTCTGTACTCAGATATTGTTGCTTCCGCTGACTCGTCTATGATCGAGCACTTGTATTCGAGCCCTCGAGGCCCCTGGCTTGTATTATGATGCTTGTATGACTTATTTATGTTTTTAGAGTTGTGTTGTGATATCTTCCCGTGAGTCCCTGATCTTGATCGTACACGATTGCATGCATGATTAGTGTACGATTGAATCGGGGGTGTCACACAAACGTTCATAACGTCTGCATCAGCTCCTACAATTGGTCTGTCACCTAACGGTGCATCAAGGACATATTTCTTCTGTGCAGCAATGAGGATACACCTCAGATCACGGACCCAGTCCACATCATTGCTACTATCATCTTTCAACTTAGTTTTCGCTAGGAACATATAAAAAACATAGGGAAGTTATAATGCGAGCTATTGATCTACAACATAATTTGCAAAATACTATAAGGACTAAGTTCATGATAAATTAAAGTTCAATTAATCATACTCCCTCCGTTCCTTGATATAAGGTGTATAGATTTTTGACAAAAAGTCTGAAATATAAGGTGTATTGCGTTGCACCACTCGTTTGGATAATTTTTTTAGGGATTTAATTACATTTCCTTATATCATGTAAGCTCCTCTATTTTCTCATGTCAATTAGTCATGTGTAATCTCACTCAAAACTTGTGAAATTTTCCCTCCACATGCGTTCTTTAATTTCCGTGCCAAAAACTATACACCCTATATCTAGGAACGGAGGGAGTATTACTTAAGAACTTCCACTTAGATAGACATCCCTCTAGTCATCTAAATAAGCACATGATCCAAATCAACTAAACCATGTCCGATCATCACGTGAGATGGAGTAGTTTTCAATGGTGAACATCACTTTGTTGATCATATCTACTATATGATTCACGCTCGACCTTTTGGTCTCCAGTGTTCTGAGGCCATATCTTAATATGCTAGGCTCGTCAAGTTTAACCCGAGTATTCTGCGTGTGCAGAACTGGCTTGCACTATTGTATGTGAACGTAGAGCTTATCACACCCGATCATCACGTGGTGTCTCGGCACGAAGGAGTGTTGCAACGGTGCATACTCAGGGAGAACACTTATACCTTGGAATTTGGTAAGGGATCATCATATAATGCTACCGTCGTACTAAGCAAAATAAGATGCATAAAATATAAATATCACATGCAATCAAATACGTGACATGATATGCCATCATCATCTTATGCTCAGATCTCCATCACCGAAGCATCATCATGATATCCATCGTCACCGGCTTGACACCTTGATCTCCATCGTAGCATTGTTGTCGTCTCGCCAACTATTGCTACTACAACTATCGCTACCACTTAGTGATAAAGTAAAGCAATTACATGGCGATTGCATTGCATACAATAAAGCGACAACCATATGGCTCCTGTCAGTTGCCGATAACTCAGTTACAAAACATGATCATCTCATACAACAATTATATCACGTCATGTCTTGACCATATCACATCACAACAAGCCCTGCAAAAACAAGTTAGACGTCCTCTACTTTGTTGTTGCAAGTTTTACGCAGTTGCTACGGGTTTCTAGCAAGAACGGTTCTTACCTTCTTCAAGGACCGGCCATAGTCAAACTCGATTCAATTAAAGTTGGAGAAACAGACACCACCAGCCACCTATGTGCAAAAGCACGTCGGTAGAACCAGTATCATGAACGCGGTCATGTAATGTCGGTCCGGGCCGCTTCATCCAACAATACCGCCAAATCAAAGTAAGACGTTGGTGGTAAGCAGTATGACTATTATCGCCCACAACTCTTTGTGTTCTACTTGTGCATATAACATCTACGCATAGACCAAGCTCGGATGCCACTGTTGGGGAATGCAGTTATTTCAAAACAAATCCTACAATCACACAAGATCTACATAGCAACGAGAGGGGAGAGTGTGTCCATGTACCATCATAGACCGAAAGTGGAAGTGTTTCAGTAACGCGGTTGATGTAGTCGAACATCTTCGTGATCCAACCGATCCAAGTACTGACCGCACGACACCTCCGCTATCTGCACACGTTCAGCTCGGTGACGTCCCTCGAACTCTAGATCCAGCTGAGGCCGAGGGAGAGTGCCTTCAGCACGATGGCGTGGTCACGGTGATGATGAAGTTACCGGCGCAGGGCTTCGCCTAAGCACTACGACAATATGACCGAGCTGGAAAACTGTGAAGGGGGGCACCGCACACGGCTAAAGATCAACTTGTGTGTCCTTGGGGTGCTCCCCTCCCCTGTATATAAAGGAGGGAGGGAGGAGGCGGCCGGCCTAGGGGGCGCGCCAAGCATAGGGAGTCCTACTAGGACTCCCAAGTCCTAGTAGGATTCCCTTTCCTATTCGGAGTAGGAGAGAAGGAAAGAGAGGGAGAGGGAGAAGGAAAGGGGGGTTGCGCCCCCACCCCTTGTCCAATTTGGTTTGGGTAGGGGGGGTGCGCACGCCACCTCTTGGCCCTTCTCCCCTCTCTCCACTAAAGCCAAATAAGGCCCATTACTTCTCCCGGTGAATTCCGGTAACTCCCCGGTACTCCGAAAAATATCCAAATCACTCGGAACCTTTCCGATGTCTGAATATAGCCTTCAAATATATCGATCTTTACGTCTCGACCATTTCGATACTCCTAGTCACGTCCATGATCTCATCTGGGACTCCAAACAAACTTCGGTCATCAAATCACATAACTCATAATACAAATTGTCATCAAACGTTAAGCATGCAGACCCTACGGGTTCAAGAACTATGTAGACATGACCGAGACACATATCTGGTCAATAACAAATAGCGGAACCTAGATGCTCATATTGGCTCCTACATATTCTACAAAGATCTTTATCGGTCGAACCGCATAACAACATACGTTGTTCCCTTTGTCATTGGTATGTTACTTGCCCCATATTCGATCGTCGGTATCATCATACCTAGTTCAATCTCGTTACCGGCAAGTCTATTTACTCGTTCCGTAACGCTTCATACCGCAACTAACTCATTACTCACATTGCTTTCAGGGCTTATATTGATGAGCATTACCGAGAGGGCCCAGAGATACCTCTCTGAAACACGGAGTGACAAATCCTAATCTCGATCTATGCCAACCCAACAAACACCTTCAGAGACACCTGTAGAGCATATTTATAATCACCCATTTACGTTGTGACGTTTGATAGCACATAAGGTTTTCCTCCGGTATTCGGGAGTTGCATAATCTCATAGTCTGTGGAATATGTATAACTCATGAAGAAAGAAGTACCAATGAAACTATAACGATCATGATGCTAAGCTAACGGATGGGTCATGTCCATCACATCATTCTCCTACTAATGTGATCCTGTTCATCAAATAACAACACATGTCTATGATCAGGAAACATAACCATCTTTGATTAATGAGCTAGTCAAGTAGAGGCATACTAGGGACACTTTGTTTTGTCTATGTATTCACACATGTACTTAGTTTTCGGATAATACAATTCTAGCGTGAATAATAAACATTTATCATGAAATAAAGAAATAAATAATAACTTTATTATTGCCTCTAGAGCATATTTCCTTCAGGCTGAGCCACAACTACTATGTCAGCTATATGATCATGCAAAGCAATATGACAATGAATGCTCAAGTCATCAAAATAGAAGCGGTGGAAGTTGCATGGCAATATATCTCGGAATGGCCATGGAAAAGCCATAATAGGTAGGTATGGTGGCTGTTTTGAGGAAGATATAATAAGGCTTGTGTGTGATAGAGCATATCATATCACGGGGTTTGGATGCACTGGCGAATTTTGCACCCCATCTCGAGGTGAGAAAGGGCAATGCACGGTACCGTAGAGGCTAGCAAATTGCGGAAAGGTAAGAGTGCGTATAATCCATGGACCCACATTAGTCATAAAGAACTCATATACTTATTGCAAAATTTTATTAGCCCTCGAAGCAAAGTACTACTACGCATGCCCCTAGGGGGATAGATTGGTAGGAAAAGACCATCGCTCATCCCCGGCCGCCACTCATAAGGAAGACAATCAATAATAAATCATGCTCCAACTTTCATAGCATAACGAGAGACTATACATGCTTGCTTCTGGAATCACAAACCTTAAAACCAATCTTCTTACTAGCCACAACCATTTACTAGTACCTCCCACATATTCCATCTCTATATCACAAAACTATTGCAAGGAATCAAACATATCATATTCAGTGATCCATAAGTTTTATGTAGGATTTTATGACTAACCATGCAATTGTCCAATTCCATTTGGCTCTCTAAGTGGATATAAGTGAAGTATGAGAGTTTAATTCTTTCTAAAAAAGATCATGCTCTAACAAATATAACTGAAGCAAAAGAGCATTCTACGAACATTGGTTTTCTATGTGAAGAGAAATAGGTAATCCAAACTTCAAATGATATAAGTGAAGCACGTGAAGCATTCTATAAAGCCATACTCAAAAGATATAAGTGAAGTGCAATGAGCATTCTATAAGTCAACCATGGACTATCTCATACCAGTATGGTGCATAAAAGAAAACTGAAAACTAAATGCAAAAGACGCTCCAAGATTTGCACATATCACATGAACGAAACGAAGACGAAAACATACCGATACTTGTTGAAGAAAACATGCCTTCCAGAGCATCCCCAAGCTTAGGCACTTGACTCTCCTTGAATATTTACTTGGGGTGCCTTGGCCATCCCCAAGCTTGAGCTCTTGCCTCTCCTCCTTCTTCTCATATCGAGACCTCCTCGATCTTTGATCACTTCATCCACACAAAACTCAACAGAAAGCTCGGTAAGATCTGTTAGTATAATAAAGCAAATCACTACTCTAAGTACTGTTGCAAACCAATTCATATTTTGTTTTTTCACTGTAGCTACTGTAATGTAACTTTTCCATGGCTCATACCACCGATAAAAAATCAATAGTTTCCTCAAAACAAGCAAAATAATGCATCAAAACAGAATCTGTCTTAAACGGGATAGTCTGTAGCAATCTGAACATCCACCATACTTATGCTACTCCAAAAATTCTACCAAATTAGGAAAACATAAAACAATTGTATAGAAAGACTGTGCAAAAAATTTCGGAAACGTTTGACATTCTAGTAAAAAACAAAAATTCAAGCGCTACAGCCAAAGTTTCTGTTTCTGCACTGCACAAACCAACAAGCAATCTAATCATCCTAAAGGCAAATCTTGGCACATTATTTTCATAATACAATGGAATTGTACAAGGGAACAATTATTTTTGTTAGAATCTTCATGAAAAATTCTACATTGTTTCCATGAGCATGTACACAAGTGTTCAAGGTCGATCCTCACTTCTCCAATGCATAACTTCCAATCGCTTCTCTTTTGTGAAAAAGTTTTTGAGTTCCCCTCTATATTTTTTGTTTTTTAACTTTATAAAAGAACTCAACGGAAATAAATTACTCTCTAAAACTTCCGGGTTGTCTCCTTGGCAGCGCTTTCTTTAAAGCCATTAAGCTAGGCATAAAGTGCTCAAGTGATGAATCCACCCGGATCCCAAGGTATATCAAAGCCAATTTTAATTAACAATGATTTGGCATTTAGTAGTGAGAACAAAGCAACATATATCATGCAATGACGAAGTCTAACTCTCTTCCTATGCATCGGCATGTCATACAAGAACAATTCATGCACATCAAGTAAAGGCCAATACATAGCATAAGCAGTTTCTTGCAATTTTATCACGTTGGAAACATAGAGAGGCGGAGATGTGGTTCCTCTCTCATAATAATTGCAAGTAGGAGCAGCAAGCACATGCATATCATATTCATCAAAATCATCATGTGCAAGGGTAAAAGGCAACCATCAATATAATTCTTAACAAGTGCAAACTTCTCCGATATAGTGTAGTTTGGAGAATTCAAAAAGATAATAGGAATATCATGTGTGGGTGCAATAGCAACAATTTCATGTTTAACAATAGCAAGTTCATCTCCAATATCATAATTCATATTGGCATCTTGGCCACAAGCATACCAAGCATCATCAAAAAGGGATATTTCAAACGAATCAACGGGATCATAGCAATTATCATAGCATTCATCCTTCGGTAAGAACGAAGGGACATTAAACAAGGTATGAGTTGGAGAGTTACTCTCATTAGAAGGTGGGCACGGGTAGCTAGTCCTCTCTTCCTTCTTTTGTTCTTCGCTCTCCTCACCATCTTTTTCATACAATGAGCTCACACTTTCATCAATTCCTTCTTCCATAGACTCCTACAAAATATTAGTCTCTTCTTGGACAGCGGAGACTTTCTCAATAAACGCATCAAGATCGGAATTGTATTTATAGTTATCATAGCAATATTTAAGGATAGCAAAAAATTTAGGTCTATAAATTGAATCATCAAAATCTTCAAACTTTTCAAACAAAGATTCAATTTCATAAGCACCCTTAAAAGAAACAAATTCTTCTATTCGTTCCACATCATAGTAATCATATATACCATTAGCATAAGAAGCCAAGGTTTCATTATCATTAAATTTGCATGAAAAGGGAAAATGTGGAGTGTTCATCCTAGAGCAACAAGTATAATCCCTAGCATACCAATGCAACATATAAATTTGATCCCATAACAATTTCCCTTTATGAGTCAAGCGATAATCCCTAAAGTATTCACGTTGATCCAACATTACTCCCATTATCAAGTTGAATGGGGTTTTCTCAGGATTATCAAAGCAGTGCATAATATTTTTCACATAACGAGCATCGAGGGTTTTAGGAGGTTCCCCATCTCCATGAGTAGCAAGTACCACTAATTGTTTTGGTGTTTCGTGTTCCATATCCATAACTAAAGATAGAGAACAACTTAGAACAGAAAATAACAACTACTTAGTGATAAAGCAAACAAGCACACACGAGAATATTCACCCCACGCTATTGTTCCCCGGCAACGGTGCCATAAAAAGGTCTTGATAACCGACAAGTATAGGGGATCGTTTGTAGCCTTCTTCGATAAATAACTGTCAAACCCAACAAGGAGCTAAAGGCAGAACAAATATTCCCTCAAGTTCTATCGACCACCGATACAACTCTACGCACACTTGATGTTTGCTTTACCTAGAACAAGTATGAAACTATTTTTCAAGAATAAAACTACGAGTACTTTGTTGGGGAACGTAGCATAAATTCAAAAAATTTCCTACGTGTCACCAAGATCTATCTATGGAGAAACCAGCAACGAGGGGAAGGAGAGTGCATCTACATACCCTTGTAGATCGCTAAGCGGAAGCGTTCAATGGAACGGGGTTGATGGAATCGTACTCGCCGTGATTCAGATCACCGATGACCTAGTGCCGAACGGACAGCACCTCCGCGTTCAACACACGTAAGGAGCGGATGATGTCTCCTCCTTCTTGATCCAGCAAGGGGGAAGGAGAGGTTGATGAAGATCCAGCAGCACGACAGCGTGGTGGTGGATGCAGCAGAACTCCGGCAGGGCTTCGCTAAGCAACTACGGGACGAGGAGGAGGTGTTGCAGGGAGGAGGGAGGCACCAGGGCTTATGGGTGCGGCCACCCCTCCCTCCCCTCCCTTTATATAGGCGCAAGAGAGGGGGAGGGCGCAGCCTTGCCCCTTCCTCCAAGGAAGGGGTGCGGCCAAGAGGGGGGAGGAGTCCATCCTCCCGAAGGCACCTCGGAGGTGCCTTCCCCTCTTTGGACTCTCCCCTCTCCAAGTCTCCTTGGCGCATGGGACTCTTGGGTCTGGTGCCCATGGCCCATATGGGCCAAGGCGCACCCCCTACAGCCCATGTGGCCCCCCGGGGCAGGTGGACCCCCCCCGGTGGACCCCCGGACCCCTTTCGGCACTCCCGGTACAATACCGATAAAGTGCGAAACTTTTCCGGCGACCAAAATAAGACTTCCTATATATAAATCTTTACCTCCGGACCATTCCGGAACTCCTCGTGACATCCGGGATCTCATCCGGGACTCCGAACAACATTCGGTTTGCTGCATACTCATATTCATACAACCCTAGCGTCACCGAACCTTAAGTGTGTAGACCCTACGGGTTCGGGAGACATGCAGACATGACCGAGACGGCTGTCTCTAATGCCTATTAAAGTGAGTGCGGTTGTCTCTAATGCCTAACCCATGAACGATAGTGGTAATTCGATAAGAGACATCATGGTACGCACCATATCCAATAGGGTGCAACTATGATGTTCGGACACACCATCACACTATGGTGTTCCAGGCGGTATTAATTGTGAAACAATTTCCACAATGTCTTAATTGTGTGCCAAAGCTTGTAACTCAGATACTCATCTCTATGATCGTATCATAGACATTTTATCCTCTTGCCACAATGATCTTCAACCATTCAATAATTCAGACTTGTGTTTTATCAAGTAAATATACTCAGTATCTACTCAAATCATCCGTGAAGTAAGAACATAACGATATTCACTGCATGCCTCAGCACTCATTGGACTGCACACATCAAAATGTGTTGCTTCCAACAAGTTGCTATCTTGTTCCATTTTACTGAAAACAAGGATTTTCAGTCATCTTGCCTATGTGGTATGATTTGCATATCTCAAGTGATTCAAAATCAAGTGAGTCCAAACGATCCATCTGCATGGAGTTTCTTCATGCGTATACACCAATAGACATGGTTTGCATGTCTCAAACTTTTCAAAAACGAGTGAGTCTAAAGATCCATCAACATGGAGCTTCATCATGTGTTTTACACCAATATGACTTACATGGTAGTGCCACAAGTAAGTGGTACCATCATTACTATCATATATCCTTTTGGCATGAAAATGTGTATCACTATGATCGAGATTCAATAAACCATTCCTTTTAGGTGCTAGACCATTGAAGGTATTATTCAAATAAACAGAGTAACCATTATTCTCCTTAAATGAATAACCATATTGCAACAGACATAATCCAATCATGTCTATGCTCAACGCAAACACCAATAACAATTATTTGGGTTTAACACCAATCTCGATGGTAGAGGGAGCGTGTGATGCTTGATCACATCAACCTTGGAAACACTTCCAACACATATCATCAGCTCACCTTTAGCTAGTCTCCGTTTATTCCGTAGCTCTTTTATTTCGAGTTACTAACACTTAGCAACTGAACCGGTATCTTAATACCCTGGTGCTACTAGGAGTACTAGTAAAGTACACATTAACATAATGTATATCCAATATCCTTCTATCGACTTTGCCAGCCTTCTCATCTACCAAGTATATAGGGTAATTCTGCTCCAGTGGTTGTTCCCCTTATTACAGAAGCACTTAGTCTCGGGTTTGGGTTCAACCTTGGGTTTCTTCACTACAGCAGCAGCTGATTTGCCGTTTCATGAAGTATCCCTCCTTGCCCTTGCCCTTCTTGAAACTAGTGGTTTCACCAACCATCAACAATTGATGCTCCTTCTTGATTTCTACTTTCGCGATGTCAAACAACGCGAATACCTCAAGGATCATCATCTCTATCCTTGATATGTTATAGTTCATCACGAAGCTCTAGCAGCTTGGTGGCAATGACTTTGGGGAAACATCACTATCTCATCTGGAAGATCAACTCCCACTCGATTCAATTGATTCTTGCACTCAGACAATCTGAGCACAAGCTCAACGATTGAGCTTTTTCTCCTGAGTTTGCAGGCTAAGAAAATCGTCGGAGGTCTTATACCTCTTGACGTGGGCACGAGCCTGAAATCCCAATTTCAGCCCTCGAAACATCTCATATGTTCCGCGACGTTTCGAAAACATCTTTGGTGCCTCTACTTAAACCATTTAACTGAACTATCACGTAGTTATCAAAACGTGTATGTCCGATGTTCGCAACATCGACAAACGACGTTTGGGGTTCAGCACATTGAGCGGTGCATTAAGGACATAAGCTTTCTACTGATCGCATAATCGCTACTATCAACTTTCAACTATATTTTCTCTAGGAACATATCTAAACAGTGGAACTAAAGCGCGAGCTTACGACATAATTTGCAAAGATCTTTTGACTATGTTCAGGATAATTAAGTTCATCTTATGGAACTCCCACTCAGATAGACATCCCTCTGGTCATCTAAGTGATTACATGATCCGAGTCAACTAGGCCGTGTCCGATCATCACGTGAGACAGACTAGTCATCATCGGTGAACATCTTCATGTTGATCGTATCTACTATACGACTCATGCTCGACCTTTCGGTCTCTATGTTCCGAGGCCATGTCTGTACATGCTAGGCTCGTCAAGTTAACCCTAAGTGTTCCGCGTGTGTAAATCTGTCTTACACCCGTTGTATGTGAACGTAAGAATCCATCACACCCGATCATCACGTGGTTCTTAGAAGCGACGAACTTTAGCAACGGTGCACAGTTAGGGGAGAACACTTCTTGAAATTGTTGTAAGGGATCATCTTATTTACTACCGTCATTCTAAGTAAACAAGATGCATAAACATAATAAACATGACATGCAATTATATATTAGTGACATGATATGGCCAATATCATATAGCTCCATTGATCTCCATCTTCGGGGCTCCATGATCATCATCGTCACCGGCATGACACCATGATCTCCATCATCATGATCTCCATCATCGTGTCTTCATGAAGTTGTCTCGCCAACTATTACTTCTACTACTATGGCTACCGGTTAGCAATAAAGTAAAGTAATTACATGGCATTGTTCAATGACACGCAGGTCATACAATAAATAAAGACAACTCCTATGGCTCCTGCCGGTTGTCATACTCATCGACAAGCAAGTCGTGATTCCTATTACAAGAACATGATCAATCTCATACATCACATATATTCATCACATTCTTCTTGGCCATATCACATCACATAGCATACCCTGCAAAAACAAGTTAGACGTCCTCTAATTGTTGTTTGCATGTTTTACGTGGCTGCTATGGGTTTCTAGCAAGAACGTTTCTTACCTACGCAAAAACCACAACGTGATATGTCAATTGCTATTTACCCTTCATAAGGACCCTTTTCATCGAATCTGTTCCGACTAAAGTGGGAGAGACTGGCACCCACTAGCCACCTTATGCACCAAGTGCATGTTAGTCGGTGGAACCTGTCTCACGTAAGAGTACGTGTAAGGTCGGTCCGGGCCGCTTCATCCCACAATACCATCGAAACAAGATTGGACTAGTAACGGTAAGCATATTGAACAAGATCAACGCCCACAACTACTTTGTGTTCTACTCGTGCAAAGAATCTACGCAATAGACCTAGCTCATGATACCACTGTTGGGGAACGTAGCATAAATTCAAAAAAATTCCTACGTGTCACCAAGATCTATCTATGGAGAAACCAGCAACGAGGGGAAGGAGAGTGCATCTACATACCCTTGTCGATCGCTAAGCGGAAGCGTTCAATGGAACGGGGTTGATGGAATCGTACTCGCCGTGATTCAGATCACCGATGACCTAGTGTCGAACGGACAGCACCTCCGCGTTCAACACACGTACAGAGCGGATGACGTCTCCTCCTTATTGATCCAGCAAGGGGGAAGGAGAGGTTGATGAAGATCCAGCAGCACGACGGCGTGGTGGTGGATGCAGCAGAACTCCGGCAGGGCTTCGCTAAGCAACTACGGGAGGAGGAGGAGGTGTTGCAGGGAGGAGGGAGGCGCCAGGGCTTATGGGTGCGGCCACCCCTCCCTCCCCTCCCTTTATATAGGCGCAAGAGAGGGGGAGGGCGCAGCCTTGCCCCTTCCTCCAAGGAAGGGGTGCGGCCAAGAGGGGGGAGGAGTCCATCCTCCCCAAGGCACCTCGGAGGTGCCTTCCCCTCTTTGGACTCTCCCCTCTCCAAGTCTCCTTGGCGCATGGGCCTCTTGGGGCTGGTGCCCTTGGCCCATATGGGCCAAGGCGCACCCCCTACAGCCCATGTGGCCCCCCGGGGCAGGTGGACCCCCCCGGTGGACCCCCAGACCCCTTTCGGCACTCCCGGTACAATACCGATAAAGTGCGAAACTTTTCCGGCGACCAAAATAAGACTTCCTATATATAAATATTTACCTCCGGACCATTCCGGAACTCCTTGTGATGTCCGGGATCTCATCCCGGACTCCGAACAACATTCGTTTTGCTGCATACTCATATTCATACAACCCTAGCGTCACCGAACCTTAAGTGTGTAGACCCTACGGGTTCGGGAGACATGCAGACATGACCGAGACGGCTCTCGGGCAATAACCAACAGCGGGATCTGGATACCCATGTTGGCTCCCACATGTTCCACGATGATTTCATCGGATGAACCACGATGTCGAGGATTCGATCAACCCCGTATGCAATTACCTTTGTCAATCGGTACGTTACTTGCCCGAGACTCGATCGTCGGTATCCGAATACCTCGTTCAGTCTCGTTACCGGCAAGTCACTTAACTCGTACCGTAATGCATGATCCCATGAACAACCACTTGGTCACTTTGAGCTCATTATGATGATGCATTACCGAGTGGGCCCAGAGATACCTCTCCGTCATACGGAGTGACAAATCCCAGTCTCGATCCATGTCAACCCAACAGACACTTTCGGAGATACCTGTAGTGCACCTTTATAGTCACCCAGTTACGTTATGACGTTTGGTACACCCAAAGCACTCATACGGTATCCGGGAGTTACACGATTTCATGGTCTAAGGAAGAGATACTTGACATTGAAAAAGCTCTAGCAAAACGAACTACACGATCTTGTGCTATGCTTAGGATTGGGTCTTGTCCATCACATCATTCTCCTAATGATGTGATCCCGTTATCAATGACATCCAATGTCCATGGTCAGGAAACCGTAACCATCTTTTGATCAACGAGCTAGTCAACTAGAGGCTTACTAGGGACATGGTGTTGTCTATGTAACCACACATGTATCTGAGTTTCCTATCAATACAATTATAGCATGGATAACAAACGATTATCATGAACAAGGAAATATAATAATAACTAATTTATTATTGCCTCTAGGGCATATTTCCAACATACTTTTCGAGAATAAAACTATGAATAAATTGTGAGGTAATAAAAGTGGATAGCTTTTGTCAATGAGAAAGTCATTTGTCCCTAGGCAATCGATAACAAGTACATGTAATCATTCTTGCAATCTTATATGAGGGAGAGGCATGAGCTAACATACTTTCTCTACTTGGATCATATGCACTTATTATTGGAACTCTAGCAAGCATCCGCAACTACTAAAGATCATTAAGGTCGTGAAACTGAACCATAGCATTAAGTATCAAGTCCCCTTTACTCCCATACGTCCTAACCCACTTATCCGCGTTTAGGCTGCTGTCACCCCCGCAACACTGACAATAAGCAAACCATGAACATATTGCAACACCCTATAGAGGGGGCCCCTCACATTTGTGCGAGACAGAGGGCACCGTAGGACAGCACCAAAAATAAAATATACAATCATACCAACCAAGATCACGATTAACCCATAGGACAAAACGGGTCTACTGAAACATCATAGGATAACCAAATATCATTGGGAAATAATATATGTAGTTGAGCACCATGTTTAAGTAGAGATTACAGCGGCGAGAAGGGGTGTTACACCGCTGCATAGAGGGGGAGAGAGTTGGTGTTGACGGTAGCAAGATTGTTGATGAAGATCGCCGCCACGATCCTAGCCCCAGTGGCGTTCCAGCGCCACCAGGAGAGAGGGGGGAGAGCCCCCTCCTTCTTCTTCTTCCTTGGCCTCCCCCCTAGATGGGAGGAGGATTCCCCTCTGTTCCATGGTCTCCATGGCGGCGGAGGGGCGGGAGCCCCTCTGAGATTGGATCTCCCTCTCTGTCCTCTTCTGTTTCACACTCTCCAGATCAGGCCCTTCACAGTTTCTTAAATTCTCGGAGATCCGTAACTCCGATTGCACTGATCTTTTTACATGAATTTTTTTCCGGATATAAGCTTCCTTTATCCCGAAGTATAGCTCCAACCAACATTCGAGGAGGGCACGATACACCAGGGCGCGTCTGGGCCTGGTGGCGCACCCTGGTGGGTTATGGTGGCCTCGGGCCTCCGTTTATGTTGATTCCACCTCCTAAAATTCACAAATATTCCAAAATAATTCTTCGTAGAGTTTCATAACGTTTGGAATTCGTCTGATATGGATTTTCTACAATACAAAAATATACAACAAACAGGAACTGGCACTAGGCACTGGATAAGTAAGTTAGTCCAAATAAATCATAAAAAAGTTACCAAAAGTATGTAAAAGTTGAATAATATTGGCATGAAACAATCAAAAATTATAGATACGACGGAGACGTATCATGCAAGAATCTCGAAGTTGGAATATACACTTTCATGAGGTGATCGAAGCATATGGTTTCATACAGACTTATGGTGAAGCCTGTATTTATAAGAAAGTGAGTGGGATCTCTGTAGCATTTCTGATATTATATGTGGATGACATATTGTTGATTGGAAATGATATAGAATTTCTAGATAGCGTAATAGAATACTTGAATAAGAATTTTTCAATAAAAGATGTCGGTAAAGCTACTTATGTAGTGGGCATCAAGATCTATAGAGATAGATCGAGGGGCTTAATAGGACTTTCACAAAGCACTTACCTTGAAAAAGTTTTGAAGAAGTTCAAAATGGATCAGTCAAAGAAAGGGTTCTTGCCTGCATTGCAAGGTATGAAGTTGAGTAAGACTCAAAACCCGATCACAGCAGAAGATAGAGAGAGAATGAAAGTCATTCCCTATGCCTCAGCCATAGGTTCTATAAAGTATGACATGCTGTGTACCAGACCTATTGTGTACCTTGCCATGAGTTTGGCAAGGGGGTACAATAGTGATCCAGGAGTAGATCACTGGACAACGGCCAAAATTTATCCTTAGTTACCTAAGAGGACTAAGGAAATATTTCTTGGTTATGGAGGTGATAAAGAGTTTGTCGTAAAGGGTTACACCGATGCAAGCTTTGACACCAATTCGGATGACTCGGAGTCTCATTTAGATACATATTGATAGTGGGAGCAATTAGCTAGAGTAGCACCATGGAGAGCATTGTAGACATAAAAATTTGCAGATATACATACGGATCTGAATGTGAGAGACCTGTTGACTAAACTTCTCTCACAAGCAAAACATGATCACATCTTAATACTCTTTGGGTGTTAATCACATGGCGATGTGAACTAGATTATTGACTCTAGTGCAAGTGGGAGACTGAAGGAAATATGCCCTAGAGGCAATAATAAAGTTTTTATTTTATATTACCTTACTCATGATAAAGGTTTATTATTCATGCTAGAATTGTATTGATCAGAAACTTAAATACATGTGTGAATACATAAACAAATAATGTGTCCCTAGTAAGCCTCTACTAGACTAGCTCATTGATCAAAGATAGTTAAGGTTTCCTAACCATGTACATGTGTTGTCATTTGATAATGGGATCACATCATTAGGAGAATGATGTGATGCAGAAGACCCACCCGTTAGCTTCGCATAATGATCGTTCAGTTTTATTGCTATTGCTTTCTTCATGTCAAATACATATTCCTTTGACTATGAGTTATGCAACTCCCGGTTACCGGAGGAATACCTTGTGTGCTATCAAACATCACAAGTAACTGGGTGATCATAAAGATGCTCTACAGGTATCTTCGAAGGTGTTTGTTGAGTTGGCATAGATCGAGATTAGGATTTGTCACTCCAAGTATCGAAGAGGTGTCTTTGGGCCCTCTCGGTGATACACATCATAAGCTTGCAAGAAAATGACTAAGGAGTTGGTCGCGAGGTGATGTATTACGGGACCATCAAAGGGACTTGCCGGTAACGAGATTGAACTAGGTATAAAGATACCGACGATCGAATCTCGAGCAAGTAACATACCGATGGACAAAGGGAATTACATATGTTGTCATAACGGTTCGACCGATAAAGATCTTCATAGAATATGTAGGAGCCAATATGGCCATCTAGGTTCCGCTATTTGTTATTGACCGGAGAGGTGTCTCGGTCATGTCTACATAGTTCTCGAACCCGTAGGGTCTGCATGCTTAACGTGTGTTGACGATATAGTATTATATGAGTTATGTGATTTGGTGACAGAATGTTGTTCGGAGTCCCGTATGAGATCAAGGACATGGCGAGGAGTCTCAGAATGGTCAAGAGGTAAAGATTGATGTATAGGACGATGGTATTCGGACACCGGCAGTGTTTCGGGGGGTACCGGGTACTTATCGGGTCGCCGGAAGGGGTTCCGGGCACCCCCGGCAAAAGATATGGGCCTTATGGACCAAGAGAGGGAATGCACCAGCCACAAGGGGCTGGTGCGCCCCCCATAGCAGACCGGCCTAGGAGGAGAAGGAAAGAGGGGAATGGAAAGGAAAGTGTGGAGTAGGACTCCCCCTGCCTTCCATCTCCCCCCCCCTCTTTCCTTCCCCCTCGGTTATATATGGCAGGGGGCGCGGCTTGGGAGGGACTCCAAGTAGGATTCCTCCTACTTGGGTGCCTCCTATGGATGCTCCTCCTTCCCTCCCACCTATATATATATATATATATATATATATATATATATATATATATATATGACAAATTTTATCTACCACATGTGGTAGTTACCACCACTTGCGTTTGGTATGTTGTATGTAGTATCTGTCAAAACTGAGAGTATGTACGTGTAATATGTAGTATATAACGATGTTTAGGTAGTATATATACTACTTTTTAGGTAGTATGTATCATATTTTAAGCATACTCTTTTTTACGTACAAATATATACGTATTTCATAAATATAACAAAAACTATGGGCTCATATGCAAATTTTTCATGTAATTTGCATTGAAATATCTTAGATATAGTATATTAACATATTTAGAATGATAAAATAGTATATATAGTACCACATGGTAGTATATGAGACATGTGAGGTAACTACCACCAGGTGGTAGGATGTATTTTCCCTATATATATATATATATATATATCTGTGTGTGTGGGGGGGGGAGGGGGTCACCTAGCACACACCAGACAATTGCCTAGCCGTGTGCGGCGCCCCCCTCCACCGTTTACACCCCCGGTCATATTTTCGTAGTGCTTAGGTGAAGCCCTGCGGAGATAACTTCACCACCACCGTCACCATGCCGTCGTGCTGCCGGAACTCACCTACTTCCTCGCCATCTTGCTGGATCAATAGGCGAGGACGTCACCGAGTTGAACGTGTGTAGAAGCGGAGGTGACGTGCGTTCGGTACTGGATCGGTTGGAGCGCGAAGAAAGTTTGACTACATCAACCGTGTTGTAAAACCCTTCCGCTTATAGTCTACGAGGGTACGTAGACATACTCTCCGCCTCTCGTTTCTATGCATCTCCTTGATAGATCTTGCATGTGCGTAGACATTTTTTTGTATTCCATGCAACGTTTCCCAATAGTATGTTGTTGCTTCCTTTAGTGGTGTCATGTGAACGTTGACTAATGTTGGCTTGAACTACGTCTGTATTTCCCCAAAGAGGAAGGGATGATGCAGCACAGCAATGGTAGGTATTTCCCTCAGTGATGAGACCAAGGTTATCGAACCAGTAGGAGAATCATGCAACACTACGTGAACGCGACCTGCACACAAATAACAAATACTTGCAACCCGACGTGTTAAAGGGGTTGTCAATTCCTTTCGCGCAACGGCGCCAAAGATAGGCAAACGAACGTGAGAGAGTTGTAGATATTGATAGATCGAATGCCAAATAAAATAAAGTGCAGCAAGGTATTTTTGTATTTTTATTTTAATAGATCTGAAAATAAAAGAAAAGGAAAATAGATCGCAAAGGCAAATATAATAAAGAAGAGACCCAGGGGCGTAGATTTCACTAGTGGCTTCTCTCGAGAAAAATAGAAAACGGTGGGTGCACAAATTATTGTTGGGCAACTGATAGTACTTCAAATAATCATGAGATATTCAGGCAATGATCATTATATAGGCATCACATCCAAGATTAGTATACCGACTCCTGCCTGCATCTATTGCTATTACTCAACTCACCGACCGCTATCCAGCATGCGTCTAGTGTATTAAGTTTATGAAAAAATAGAGTAATGGTTAGTAAAAAAAATAGAGTAATGCAATAAGAACGATGACATGATTTAGACAAGATCTATTTATGTAGAAAATAGACCCCGTCGTTTTATCCTTAGCTGCAACGATACATATGTGTCGGTTCCCCTTTTGTCACTGGGATCAAGCACCGTAAGATCGAACCCACTACAAAGCACATCTTCCCATTGCAAGATAAATAGATCAAGTTAGCCAAACAAAACCCAAATATCGGAGAAGAAATACGAGGCTATAAACAATCATGCATATAAGAGATCAAAGTAGACTCAAATAACTTTCATGGATAAAAAGATAGATCTGACCATAAACTCAAAGTTCATCGGATCCCAAAAACACACCGCAAAAAGAGTTACATCATATGGATCTCCAAGAGACCATTGTATTGAGAATCAAACGAGAGAGAGGAAGCCATCTAGCTACTAACTGCAGACCCGTAGGTCTACAAGGAACTACTCACGCATCATCGGAGAGGCACCAATGGACATGATGCACCCCTCCGTGATGGTGTCTAGATTGGATTTGGTGGTTCTGGACCTGCGGCGGCTAGAATTGATATTCATCCACTCCCCCGGGGTTTCTATAATATTGGGGTATTTATAGAGTAAAGAGGCATTTCAGGGGGCACCCGAGGTGGGCACAACCCACCTGGACGCGCCTGGGCCCCCAGGTGCGCCCTGGTGAGTTGTGCTCCCCTCGGAGCACCCCCCAGGTGCTTCTCCAGCCCACTAGATGTCTTCTGGTCCAAAAGAATCCACAAAAAGTTTCGTTGCATTTGGACTCCGTTTGGTATTGATTTCCTGCGATGTAAAAAACATGCAGAAAACACTGGCACTTGGCACTATGTCAGTAGGTTAGTACCAAAAAATGATATAAAGTGACTATAAAATGATTGTAAAACATCCATATTCTTTTCTTTATGGCATGGACATTTGGACTTTTATATGGTTCAAATCAATAGTCTAGTTTTGAGATGAGACTTAAATACTCAAGCATATCAACAAGCAACCATGTCTTTCAAAATATCAACACTGGAATAAGTTATCCCTGGCCTATCATGCTCAATCATTGATCCATTCATGAAACACACTCGCATATTAGCTACACCCAATGCTCAAGTACGATCATAGTGCCTCCTAGTTGGTGCTTTATAAGAGAAGATGGAGACTCAAATTATAAATAAAAATTGCATAAAGTAAAACAAAGGCCCTTCGCAAAGGGAAGTAGGGATTTGTAGAGGTGCCAGAGCTCAAAGCGAAAATTGAGAGATAAAAACATTTTGAGAGGCATACTTTTCCAACCAAAGAAAACGACTTAGAGCTCCCAACACTTTCCATGCTAGATATATCATAGGCGGTTCCCAAACATAAAATAAAGTTTATTCCTTTTTCCACCATACTTTCACTTTCCATGGCTAGCCGGATCCACGGTTGCCTTCCATACCAACACTTTCCAAGGAATTTATTATTTGACAACATAAAGTAAATTCATTTTTCATTTCGGAACTGGGCATCCCTAATACCTTTGCCTTACTCTCGTGCAATGACAAGTGAATAAACACTCATCGTGAGAATAACACATCTAGCATGGAAAATATTGGCCACCCCTCACCGCCTTGCGAGCGGTACGAGCACATAAAAGAGAAATTTATTTTGAAAATTAGAGATGGCACATAAAAATTTTCTTAGAACGGCAAAAGAATACAGCATATAGGTAGATATAGTGGACCCATGTGGCAAAACTGGTTTAAAGGATTTTGGATGCACAAGTAGTGATCATACTTAGTGCAAAATGAAGGCTAGCAAAAGATTGAGAAGCGACCAACCAAGAAACGAATAATCTCATAAGCAACCATTAAGCATAATTAACACCGAATAATGCACCACAAGTCGGATGTAATTTCATTGCTTGACTATTGACTTTCGTGCTTGCATAGGGAATCACAAACCTTAACACCAATATTCTTACTAAAGCACAATTAGTCATCAACATGAATCACATATCACATCATCATATCTCAAAATTATTACAAGGAATCAAGTTTATTTTGTCCAATGATCTTCATGAAAGTTTTTATTATATCTTTCTTGGATATCTATCACTTTGGGACTAATTTTCATGTGTTGCTTTTGATAAGCTCAAGAAAATATAAGTGAAGATCATGAGCATAATTTTTTCTTTCTCCAAAATTAATTTAAGTGAAGCAAGAGAGAATTTCTTCAAAATTTTAATAACTCTCAAACAAATCTAAGTGAAGCGAAAGAGCATTTCTTCAAAAATAACAAAGCACACCGTGCTCAAAAAGATATAAGTGAAGCACTAGAGCAATTCCAACAAGTCATGGCATAATTTTGGCTCTCTCAAATAGGTGTGTCCAGCAAGGATTCATGACTTAGAACACAAAGAAAAACAAGCAAAGACTCAAATCATACAAGACGCTCCAAGCAAAACTCATAGTATGTGATGAGTAAAAATATAGCTTCGAGTAAAATACCGATGGTCGTTAGAAGAAAGAGGGGATGCCACTCAGGGCATCCCCAAGCTTAGTTGCTTGCTTATCTTTTGATAATAGCTTGGGATGCCATGGGCATACCCAAGCTTAGACTCTTCTTACTCCTCATTCCTTCATCGATCGTAACATCACCCAAAACTTGAAAACTTCAATCACACAAAACTCAACAAAACCTTCGTGAGATCCGTTAGTATAAGAAAGCAAATCACTACTATAAGTACTGTAGCAAACCAATTCATGTTTTATTCTTGCATTATATCTACTGTATTCCAAATTTTCTATGGCAAAAACTAATCAAACAAAACCATAGAATCATCAAAACAAGCACACAATGCAAAGAAAACGGAATCTGTAAAAAACAGAACGATCTGTAGCAATCTAAAAACTTCGAATACTTTTATAACTCCAAAACTTCTGAAAAATTAGGATGAACTGGGTTATTTGTATATCAATCTTGTGTAAAAACTTCAGAGCAAAAGTACGTTTCTGTGATTTTTCAAAAATTATTTTCGTGAGCGCCAAAGTTTCTGTTTTTCATCAAGATCAAACAACTATCACCCAAGAAGATCCTAAAGGCTTTGCTTGACACAAACACTAATTAAAACACAAAAAGACACAATAATAACAGTAGCATAATTGTGCAAACACTCAAGAACAGAAAGCAAAAAGAAAAAAGAAATTTTATTCATTGAATTGCCTCCCAACCAGCGTTATTGTTTCACGCCCTTGTCTAGGCTAAAGCAAGGATCTAAATTTTTTAATATTTGTCCAACTCTTCAAATAAACACTTAGAATACTTCAAGGATTTAGCATAAAGATTTTCAATGACAATACTCCTAGAAACAAATTAAAAGAATTCATTCTTGCCCAAGGGATCTCTTATAACTTCAACAAAATCCGGATGAATACTAATCATCTTAAGATACTTTTATTGTTATTACTAGAAGTTGCACCATTGTTCTTAGTGACTTTAGTAGTCTTACTAATTTTTACGGGAGTTTTTTCTATAGTTTTAGCGGAGGCAAAAGCCGTGCTTAAATTACTAAAGATTTCTTCCAGTTTATCAATCCGAGATGGGCTTTCTTCACTTCTTTCATGAATTACGGTCCCCTTTTCCTTTAACAACTTAAAAGCTTCTCCCGCTTTTGACCCAATTTTAGTAGCAAAATTATGCATCTTTTTATCCAAATTTTCAACGTTCTCTTCAGTAAGCATTTTCTTTTCAATAGCATCTAATCTTTCCATGACATGCTCGAGAGTCAAAGTTGTTTCATTAATCATAAGAGGTGGTGAGCCTACTAAATTTCCCATAGCATTAAAAGCATCAAGAGAGAGAAATTTCCACCGGTAACCGTATCAAGGACGAATCTATACCAAGTGGTGATGCCCACATAGAAATAGCGAAGAAGAACAATGATAGATGGCTTACAAATAGATCTATTATGAGCATTGCAAATCCTATCAAGCATCTTTTAAATTCTTCCCTCCCCTTTGTTTAAAGTTGAGAACCTCATTCTCAAGAGTGCATGCAATAGAGGAAGAACTATCCATGACGACAAAAGTGACAAACAAGACTGCACACAAAAACAGATCTGATGAGAAAAAGGCGAACAAAAAGAGGGCGAATAAAACGGCATTTTTTTGTGAAGTGGGGAGAGGAAAACGAGAGGCAAGTGGCAAATAATGTAAATTGCAAGGAGATGAGATTTGTGATTAGGAACCTGGTAGATGTTGATGATGTCTGCCCGGCAATGGCACCAGAAATTCCTTTTGATGTTGGCTTGAACTATGTCGGTATTTCCCCAAAGAGGATGGGATGATGCAGCACAGAAATGGTAGGTATTTCGCTTAGTGATGAGACCAAGGTTATAGAACCAATAGGAGAATCACGCAACACTACGTGAATGGCGCCTGCACACAAATAACAAATACTCGCAACCCAACGTGTTAAAGGGGTTGTCAATACCTTTCGGGCAACAACGCCAAAGATAGGCAAACGGATGTGAGAGAGTTGTAGATATTGATAGATCGAACGCCAAATAAAATAAAGTGCAGCAAGATATTTTTCTATTTTTAGTTTAATGGATCTGAAAATAAAAGCAAAGGAAAATAGATCGCAAAGGCAAATATAATAAAGAAGAGACCCGGGGGCCGTAGATTTCACTAGTGGCTTCTCTCGAGAAAAATAGCAAACGGTGGGTGAACAAATTATTGTTGGGCAATTGATATAACTTCAAATAATCATGACGATATCCAGGCAATGATCATTATATAGGCATCACGTCCAAGATTAGTAGACCGACTCCTACCTTCATCTACTACTATTAGTCCACACATCAACCGCTATCCAGCATGCATCTAGTGTATTAGGTTCATGAAAAAACGGAGTAATGCAAAAGGAACGATGACATGATGTAGACAAGATCTATTTATGTAGAAAATAGACCCCATCATTTTATCCTTAGTAGCAACGATACATACGTGTTGATTCCCCTTCTGTCACTGGGATCAAGCACCGTAAGATCGAACCCACTACAAAGCACCTCTTCCCATTGCAAAATAAATAGATCAAGTTGGCTAAACAAAACCCAAATATCAGAGAAGAAATACAAGGCTATAAGCAATCATGCATATAAGAGATCAAAGCAGACTCAAATAACTTTCATGGATAAAAAGATAGATTTGATCATAAACTCAAAGTTCATCGAATCCCAACAAACACACCGCAAAAAGAGTTACATCATATGGATCTCCAGGAGACCACTGTATTGAGAATCTAACGAGAGAGAGGAAGCCATCTAGCTACTAACTACGGACCCATAGGTCTACAAGGAACTACTCACGCATCATCGGAGAGGCACGAATGGACATGATGCACCCCTCCATGATGGTGTCTAGATTGGATCTGGTGATTCTGGACTCTGCGGCGGCTGGAATTGATTTTCGTTCACTCCCCCATGGTTTCTAGAATATTGGGGTATTTATAGAGAAAAGAGGCGGCTCATGGGGCACTCGAGGTGGGCACAGCCCACCTGGGCACGCCTGGGCCCCCAGGCACTCCCTGGTGGGTTGTGCTCCCCTCGGAGCACCCCCAGTTGCTTCTCTGGCCCACTAGATGTCTTCTGGTCCAAAAAAATCCACAAAAAATTTTGCTGCGTTTGGACTCCATTTGGTATTGATTTCCTGCGATGTAAAAACCATGCAGAAAACATCAACTAGCACTTGACACTATGTCAGTAGGTTAGTATCAAAAATGATATAAAATGACTATAAAATGATTGTAAAACATCCAATAATGGTAATATAACAGCATGGAACAATCAAAAATTATAGATACGTTGGAGACGTATCATTGACTACATGAAACTTCACCGTACTTGGGCCTAAGGGAAGGCATTGTGGAGTAATAAGTAGATGATGGGTTGCTAGAGTGACAAAAGCTTAAACCCTAGTTTATGTGTTATTCCGTAAGGGGATGATTTGGATCCATATGTTTCATGCTATGGTTAGATTTATCTTAGTTCTTCTTTCGTAGTTGTGGATGCTTGCGAGAGGGGGTAATCATAAGTGGGTTGCTCGTTCAAGTATGAACAACACCCAAGCACCGGCCCACCCACATATCAAATTATCAAAGTAATGAACGTGAATCAACTAAACATGATGAACGTGACTAGACGACAATTCCCATGTGTCCTCGAGAACGCTTTGTTTATTATACGAGAACGTCCATGCTTGTCCTTTGCTATAAAAAGGATTGGGCCACCTTGATGCACCTTTGCTACTATGGTTACTTGTTACTTGTTACAAATTATCTTACTACAAAACTATCCATCACTGTTACTTATAGCACCTGCAGAGAATACCTTAATTATCGAAAGGACTCTGATTGATCCCCCATACTTGTGGGTCATGATTGCTCTCAGTGGATACATGTTAGGATGAAAGCCCTAGGTGTCCCAATACAGAGCCTACACCAAGGTGTTCTTCTTTTATAAATTGTTCTTTCATGAGTTTATTGGTATGAAATATCTAGATTCCTGCTTTCTTGGATAAAATTTCCAATGTAGTATGTGTTTGCTCCTTTTGTTTTTACCCCCAGTCTTTTATGGAAAGTGAAAAATATATTTGTTTATATGTTGGTTAGAATTGTCAGCAAGATCTTCATATGCTCCTTTCCTTTTACACGACTCATACGTTTATGTTATGTATTTTCAGAAGTAGACCGCAAATCATGAGCTTGCAAGGATAATTGGGTAGTGATTCTTTATCTTGAATTTCAACCTACTGGCTCCCACCATGGCCACATAGTAGAACCATCATCTTATGTCAAAATGTTCATTTTATTGGCTATGTTTATCAGGTAAAATCTTCTATTTCCTTTTTAAAATCATGTTCGTCTTTATGTTCGGGAAAATATATGATCGCTCTTTACAGGCAAGTAAAGTTGCAGTCATTGTTTAAGAGCAACGAGAATGTGAGAATTGATAAAGACAAGAAGACAACAAGGTAAGTACATGTTTCCCACGAACGAAGAACTTAAACTAGGAGTAAGGATGAACACCACCTTTTGGAAGAATTTAAAATATTCATGATTACAACTAAATTTGCATCTTCAGAGAGCTAAACTTGCACACATTTTTCAAGAGAACCAAAAAAAGACGAGCATCCAAGAATGCAGACATATCAACAAGATAACCAGAACACCTACACTAGATGGCAGAATTAATAATTGCACAGGCAAACAAATGACGATTAACATTAGTTATAAATAGACAAATTGACATGACAAAGAAAGTTAAACTAGAAGTAAAGCATAACACCCACCTAAAGGCAGAATTAAAAAAATTCATGATTAGAACTAAGTTTGTGTCTTCAGATAACTAACCAGCATTCATTGTTCAAGAGCAACAAAAAATACAGACTATGAGCATGCATAGACAACTACAAGATAAACAGAACACCTCCCCTTTTAGCAAAATTTTATATTTGTACAGGACAAAGAAATGATGCTTAACATTAATTATGACATGAACAAAAAACAAATAAAATACAAGTAAGGTAGAACACCTCCCGAAAGCAAGAATTACAAAAATTCATGATTATAACTAAATTTGCAACTACAGGCAACTAAACTTGCAGTAATTGTTCAAGAGCAACTAAAAATGCGACACAACGAGCATGGACATTTATCTACAAGATAACCAGACCACCTTCCTAGAAGTAGAATTTACGTTTTCATCAGCGACAAAAAACGATGTGTAACATTAACTACGAATAAATACGCTGACATGAACAAAGAAATTAAAGTAGAACACCCCCCCCCCCCCTTTAAGCATAATTTATATTTTTACAGGACACAAAAATAATGTTTAATAGTAATTATAACATGAACAAAAAAACTACAAGAAAGGCAGAAAACCTCCCCAAAAGCACAAATTAGAAACTCGTGATTAGAACTAAAGTTGCAACTTCACGCAACTAAACTTGCAGTTATTTCTCTAGAGCAACTAAAATGCGATAGTATGAGCATGTGGATTTACATTTCCATGAGAAACAGAAACAATGTGTACCATTAACTACACATAAATACATTGTCATGAAGAAAGAAGTTAAAGTAGAACTAAAAGAAAACACCTCCCTAAATGCAGAAATCAGATTGATTCTTGATTACAAATGAAATTGCCTTTATAGGCAAGTAAAGTAGCAGTCATTGTTTAAGAGCAACGAGAATGTGAGAATTGATAAAGACAAGAGGACAACAAGGTAAGTACAGGTTTCCCATGAACGAAGAACTTGAACTAGAAGTACGGCAGAACACCACCTTTTAAAAGAATTAAAAATATTCATGATTACAACTAAATTTGCATATTCAGAGAGCTAAACTTGCACACATTTTTCAAGGGCAACAAAAAAAGACGAGCATCCAAGAATGCAGACATATCTACAAGATAACCAGAACACCTACACTAGATGGCAGAATTAATAATTGCACAGGACAAACAAATGACGATTAACATTAGTTATAAATAGAAAAATTGACATGACAAAGAAAGGTAAACTAGAAGTAAAGCATAACACCCACCTAAAGGCAGAATTAAAAAAATTCATGATTGCAACTAAGTTTGTGTCAGATAACTAACCAACATTCATTGTTCAAGAGCAACAAAAAAATACAGAGACTACGAGCATGCATAGACAACTACAAGATAAACAGAACACCTCCCCTTTTAGCAAAATTTTATATTTTTAGAGGACAAAGAAATGATGTTTAACATTAGTTATGACATGAACAAAAAACAAATAAAATACAAGTAAGGCAGAACACTTCCCGAAAGTAAGAATTACAAAAATTAATGATTAGAACTAAATTTGCAACTACAGGCAACTAAACTTGAAGTTGTTGTTCAAGAGCAACTAAAAATGCGACACAACAAGCATGGAGATTTATCTACAAGATAAATCAGACCACCTTCCAAGAAGTAGAATTTACATTTCCATAAGTGACAAAAAATGATGTGTAACATTAACTACGAGTAAATACGCTGACATGAACAGAGAAGTTAAAGTAGAACACCCCCCCCCCTTTTTTTAAGCATAATTTATATTTTTACAGGACACAAAATGATGTTTAACATTAATTATAACATGAACAAAAAAATACAAGAAAGGCAGAAAACCTCCCCAAAAGCACAAATTACAAAACTCGTGATTAGAACTAAATTTGCAACTTCACGCAACTAAACTTGCAGCCATTGGTCTAGAGCAACTAAAATGCGATATATGAGCATGTAGATTTACATTTCCATAAGAAACGGAAATAGTGTGTACCATTAACTGCACATAAATACATTGTCATGAACAAAGATGTTAAAGTAGAACTAAAAGAAAAGACCTCCCTAAATGCAGAATTTAGATCGATTCATGATTACAAATGAAATTGCATTTATAGGCAAGTAAAGTTGCAGTCATTGTTCAAGCGCAAGGAGAATGTGAGAATTGAGAAAGACGAGAAGACAACAAGGTAAATACAAGTTTCCCATCTTTTACTATTAATAAAAATGACGGTAATCAAACATTTTCAAAACGAAAATACAAAAAAATTGATTCATTATTTGCAGGTGCTGAAAAATTCAGATGAAGGAAATTAACATATGCATTGGGAAAAAATGCAAACAATCCAACCTCTGAGGTTAGTTCAATTCTATTGAAATTATTTTGATGACAGAATAACCAAAAGTCTAACATGTGATTGACACTTGCATTACTAGGATGCAGTGCTTGCACAAAGTGATGTTGGTAGGAAGGTCAACACTACAGAGCAAAACAAAAAGAATTAAATAAAGAGGTGCAGATATAACACCAGATCATACTACAAAAAGACATAAAATATTTTATGCACATTTTTGCAAGTTGATATAAAAGATTGCAGTGACAACTTGTGATGATGCATATTTTGTAGAAATTAATTGCAGTTTAGTTTGGAAATCAAAGTTTCCAACTGATTAATGAGCTGCTAGCACCACAAGGAGCCACATAGTCTTACACAGAACTCATGCAACAAATGAGTGTCATGAATCATCTTCAAAGTGACAACATGGCAATCAAAGAATTAATGACATCAAACTCATAAATAAGCACTGAAAATTCTAGAACCAATTACTTTATTAGTAGAACTCTAATTCAACACACAGTTAAACTAACCATGTGCCTGAAGCAATTCTCATCAAGAACGACGTCGAACACCTCGAGAGCATCATGTCATGCTCAAAAGGCTGATAGGGAGCACCTGGACATCGACAGATAGGGAAAACCATACCTGCCCAAAATTAAAAAGAAACTTCAATAAAAAGGGAAATTCATTAAAGAACTAATGCCTTAAAATAGATCAAGAAGTGTTAACAAGACGAACAACCATCATTATCATCAGCAAGACTACCGGGTCATGATACTAATTATTACAAATTTGCATAAAACCTATTGAGGAGTAGCACTAAAAAGAATACCGCCAAAAACCAAATTCATAGTGGAGTCAAAACATATCCTAAAAGCATAGATTACTACACTCTAATTTACAGAAACTTGAAAACTCTACTACATGAAACATATATAAGATTAGCACAAACAAAAAGAGGAACCTTAACATCCATTTCTAGTGAATATGGAACCTTAAAACCCAGGACAAATAAGTAAAAAGCATACTACAATGCCATAGGATCTAGCCCCGAGAGACATTTCTTGAGCACTAGGATACATTGCGAAATACCATAATAGGTTGCTATGACTTGCTACAATGTTATAGGAACACAAAAATTACGCATGCATGCATCAAAATTTGCACATAGCAAAAATAAGCAAGATAAAATTGCACTTAAGAAGGAAAAAAAGACACATTAGTGCTCATCCACTTAGGATTAGCTAAAGAAATGAAGGGATACAGAAAAGATATGCAAGCACAAAATGCTACAAGTTCAGGCATGCTATACAAAGATTATAAAACTAACCTAGTAAGCATCACTATACTAAAAGCTAAATAGAAGCATACTACAAGTACATGAAGAAAATCTACAAGTAACAAATTCAGTAATGTAGGACAAGTACAAGCAAACTACAAGTACATGGACTAATTAAGTACAAGCTTGCACAAGTACGAGGATAATAAAACTAACCCTATCAAAATCACTATACTAAAAAGCAAAAGTATAAGCATACAACCAAGTTCATGGACTAACTACAAGGCATGCTTCAATTTCATAGAATCATAAATTATACATGCACGATTCAGAATTTGCACATATCATGGATCAGTAAGAGCAAAATCAGAAAGAGTAAAATACATGATACCAACAAAAGATAATAACATGCAACAAGGAAATACACAAAAAATGCTCATCCACTAAGGATTTGCTAAAGAACTGCTGGGATACTAGAAATACTGCAAGAACAAACTACTGCAAGTATAGACATGTTACAAAAAAGACTATAAAACTAACCCTACAAAGCTCAAAGCTTCAATATACAGGGATACTTCAACTATATGGACCAAGCTAACCCTTATGTGACATTAAGTTAAGAAAAAGAGAATCTCTAATAAAAACACACATCAAATATAGGCACAAATACGCAATTCATGAATCACAAAAGAAATATTTATGATTACATTGACCATACGCGCATCACAAATGACCATATCCAGACATATAAACTGACTTAGTAATCTTAAGAAAAGAGGATCTCTAATAGAAAACACATCAAATATAGGCACAAATACGCAATTCATGAATCACAAAAGAAAGATTTACAATTACATTGACCATACGCACATCACAAATGACCATATCCAGACATATAAACTGACTTAGTAATCTTCAATCGCACCAAATCAACCAAAAAATCAAAATAAACCCTAATAACTCAGAAGCACTAGCTTACCCAGGCCATAAAAAACAAATCTAACAAAATAAACTACCCCATATCTATAACAACACATACTAAATATAGAACCAAACATAAAAGGGGCACAAACATCCCACCATAGATATTATGATAGCCAAATAGAAGAACCCTAACCATGCATCTGATTGTACCACGTAAAATACAAAAAAACAGAAAGAGGAGATTGGTAAAACAAAATACCTGACACAGCAGATAGAGGTCGAAAAGATCCCCAAGAAACAAGCAAATCACTGAGCCACAACCTGCAAAAAACAATGAACAAACCAAAAAAACTCAATGCACAAGCAAAATACAACAGGGGAGCAGATCTAAAGCGAATATGGCCGGGGGGAATGAAAGGAGAGAAATTGCCTACAAACCCTTGCTCTGGATCAGAGAGGGAGGCGAGTGAGAATGAGGCGGAGCGACTAAGAGGAAGGCAGAGAGACTGACGCGAGAGAGACAAAGTGAAAAAGATTTTTTAGACAAAGTGAAACAGATAAGGCACCGAAGCAGCAACTGTCTTCCAGACCCTTCCAAGCCTGGGTAAACATCGTGTCCCCCGCCTCCTGTTAGCATTAGTCTTAGGAGGATGTTTACCATTAGCCTTAGGAGGATGTTTACCTGCGACTAAGAGGATGTTTAACATCTTTGTTCATGACAATGTATTTCTGTGTAGTTAATGGTGCACATTATTTCCGTTTCTTATGGAAATGTAAATCTACATGCTCATATATCGCATTTTAGTTGCTCTAGACCAATAGCTGCAAGTTTAGTTGCATGAAGTTGCAAATTTAGTTCTAATCATGAGTTTTGTAATTTGTGCTTTTGGGGAGGTTTTCTGCCTTTCTTGTATTTTTTTGTTCATGTTATAATTAATGTTAAACATCATTTTGTGTCCTGTAAAAATATAAATTATGCTTAAAAAGGGGGGGTGTTCTACTTTAACTTCTCTGTTCATGTCAGCATATTTACTCGTAGTTAATGTTACACACCATTTTTTGTCACTTATGGAAATGTAAATTCTACTTCTTGGAAGGTGGTTTGATTTATCTTGTAGATAAATCTCCATGCTCGTTGTGTCGCATTTTTAGTTGCTCTTGAACAATAACTTCAAGTTTAGTTGCCTGTAGTTGCAAATTTAGTTCTAATCATTAATTTTTGTAATTCTTGCTTCTGGGAAGTGTTCTGCCTTACTTGTATTTTATTTGTTTTTGTTCATGTCATAATTAATGTTAAACATCATTTCTTTGTCATGTACAAATATAAAATTTTGCTAAAAGGGGAGGTGTTCTGTTTATCTTGTAGTTGTATATGCATGCTCGTAGTCTCTATATTTTTTTATTGCTCTTGAACAATGAATGTTGGTTAGTTATCTGAAGACACAAACTTGGTTCTAATCATGATTTTTTTAATTCTGCCTTTAGGTGGGTGTTATGCTTTACTTCTAGTTTAACTTTCTTTGGCATGTCAATTTGTCTATCTATAACTAATGTTAATCATCATTTGTTTGTCCTGTGCAATTATTAATTCTGCCATCTAGTGTAGGTGTTCTGGTTATCTTGCAGATATATCTGCATTCTTGGATGCTCGTCTTTTTTTTGTTGCCCTTGGAAAATGTGTGCAAGTTTAGCTCTCTGAAGTTGCAAATTTAGTTGTAATCATGAATATTTTAAATTCTTCCAAAAGGTGGCGTTCTGCCTTACTTCTAGTATAAGTCTTCGTTCATGGGAAACCTGTACTTACCTTGTTGTCTTCTTGTCTTTATCAATTCCCACATTCTCGTTGCTCTTAAACAATGACTGCAACTTTACTTGCCTGTAAATGCAATTTCATTTGTAATCAAGAATCAATCTGATTTCTGCATTTAGGGAGGTGTTTTCTTTTAGTTCTACTTTAACTTCTTTCTTCACGACAATGTATTTATGTGTAGTTAATGGTACACATTGTTTCTGTTTCTTATGGAAATGTAAATCTACATGCTGATACTATCGCATTTTAGTTGCTCTAGAGCAATAACTGCAAGTTTACTTGCGTGAAGTTGCAACTTTAGTTCTAATCATGAGTTTGTAATTTGTGCTTTTGGGGAGGTTTTCTGCCTTTCTTGTAGTTTTTTGTTCATGTTATAATTAATGTTAAACATTATTTTTGTGTCTTATATAAATATAAATTATGCTTTAAGGGGGGGGGGGGGTGTTCTACTTTAACTTCTTTGTTCATGTCAGCGTATTTATTCGTTGTTAATGTTACGCATCATTTTTTGTCGCTGATGGAAACGTAAATTCTACTTCTAGGAAGGTGGTCTGGTTATCTTGTAGATAAATGTCCATGCTCGTTGTGTCGCATTTTTAGTTGCTCTTGAACAATAACTGCAAGTTTAGTTGCCTGTAGTTGCAAATTTATTTATAATCATGAATTTTTGTATTTCTTGCTTTCGGGAGGTGTTCTACCTTACTTGTATTTTATTTGTTTTTTGTTCATGTCATAATTAATTTTAAGCATCATTTCTTTGTCCTATACAAATATAAAATTTTGCTAAAAAGGGGAGGTGTTCTGTTTATCTTGTAGTTGTCTATGCATGCTCGTAGTCTCTGTATTTTTTTGTTTCTCTTGAACAATGAATGCTGGTTAGTTATCTAAAGACACAAACTTAGTTCTAATCATGAATTTTTTTAATTCTGCCTTTAGGTGGGTGTTATGCTTTACTTCTAGTTTAACTTTCTTTGTCATGTCAATTTGTCTATTTATAACTAATGTTAATCGTCATTTGTTTGTCCTGTGCAATTATTAATTCTGCCATCTAGTGTAGGTGTTCTGGTTATCTTGTAGATATGTCTGCATTCTTGGATGCTCGTCTTTTTTTGTTGCCCTTGAAAAATGTGTGCAAGTTTAGCTCTCTGAAGATGCAAATTTAGTTGTAATCATGAATATTTTAAATTCTTCCAAAAGGTGGTGTTCTGCCTTACTTCTAGTTTAAGTTCTTCATTCATGGGAAACCTGTACTTACCTTGTTGTCTTCTTGTCTTTATCAATTCTCGCATTCTCGTTGCTCTTAAACAATGACTGCAACTTTACTTGCATGTATATGCAATTTCATTTGTAATCAAGAATCAATCTGATTGCTAGTAGGAATTGCTCCTATCCAACTTCTCATACATTGTTCTATACCATAATTTAGCTCCATGTGATTTTTGAGCTATAACTTGCTCTTTATTATGGTTCTCCAATATTTTAGCTATTTATACTGATGCTTATTTTGATTTTAAAATAAGGAGGGCCTTGGTTGGCTTCAAAATCTGTAGTACAATATTTATTTGCACTTTGTTTATATGATTTCTACTAGGTTCTTTCTTCGCATTTTGTTTCTACACCTTGACTCAATAATGATCACCATCACTTTGTGCTCACAATTTACCACCCATCATTGTAGTAAATGATTTGTTTCTACATGATGTTTGTTTCACCGAAACCATTTTGATATACATGTTGTTTTGATTTCTCCATATGAATTATTCTGATCTAAAGTTGTCGATCAGGTATTCCACTATTCCACAACTCTAGATGTAAATATTTACTTCTTAGAGTCTGCTTTGTTTTGTGCTAATTCTAGCTTTGTTGGCCTTTTTCGTCTTGATTGATCCACATGTTAAACTCTCTTCCCTGGAATAAGAAAGCATGTACGGTATATATTTTAGGCTAGCTCTATTCTCTTTTGCCCTTTCGAGAGATGAATAAGAAAAAGAAATTCAAACGGGCTCACTAACAAGACTACTCTACTTTATTGACTATTATAATATGTTTTCGAGAGCCTGAGCCATTTGACTAATGAGGAGGTGTATGACAGAAAAAATGTTTTGAACTATGGTTCATATAGAGGATTCTAATTCAGCAAGCTAAAGGAATGGTTTATGTAAATGGTTAGGTGCTGACACATCACATAATCGCTCCAATAACAACTTTTTTTAGCTCTCTTTCTTAGAGTGATGGTAAACCAATATGCATGTGTTGGCATACTGTTGTTTATTACACTATTGAAACCAGTTTTCATGAGTTGAGGCCAATTTATTTGATATTGATTATACAACACGGGTACTATAGCTTTTAAGAATACTTCATCGATAAGGTGGCACAGTAAAGTTGCAATCCTGAGATGAAAGCTATACTAGAAAGGTCTTTTGCATGATGTAAATCACGTTTTTTGTTGTGTTCAATCAGTTACTAAAAATCATTACCTCTTATTCCGCACGACCATGTTGCTTTTTATGTGGAAATCATTGCTTGAATAATTAGTGTGTGAACAGATTAATAAGTGAACCAAAGAACTATATGGTAGGAGAGAAATGAAACAGTGCCTATCTCTTACTCCTAAAGAGGAATAGAGGGCACACTGAGAGCAAGTCGTCTTATACATTAGTTTTCCTGGAAGATTCAACAACCAGCCTCTTTATTTGGTTTTCCATGAAAAGTACTTCCAAAGTTCTGGATTGGGGAAATATTAAATCTTTGATAAGTGATTATTAGGTCCTTACTGTCTTGGGTGGGTCATGGTTGGATCTTAGCATGTTTCTTTGTGAAAAGCTCTTCTATGTAAGATTGTGCAAAAACAAGTGTTAAAATTCACAGTGCCATCAAGTTTCATGGCCAAGTCAGATGCACAAACAGTACTATATTCAATTAAATTTGACCATCCTTTATGACGCTTCTACAATTCTATTCAATTTTATAACATGGGTACACAACAACACAACCATTTTGAATTGATGTGTAGCTCCGTGTACCTGTGGCCTGATGTCTACTATGCAACTTTTATTCTTGTAGATGTTGTTGGGCCTCCAAGTGTAGAGTTTTGTAGGACAGTAGCAAATTTCCCTCAAGTGGATGACCTAAGGTTTATCAATATGTGGGAGGCGTAGGATGAAGATGGTCTTGTCGGTGTTCTGGGAACCAGGGTACCCAGACTTGCCTGACTGCGGCCCACGGCGTGGCTCCATCAATGGCCTGGTATGACCCATCTACAGCACCAAAAAGACAAGACCCTCACGAGGGGCCAAGCCTCGCGATGGGGGTGACGTCAAGACCTCCGGAGGGAGCAGCCTCCCCAGGCTGCCTCCTGAGGAGTGGAGATTTCTATGCAGGAGCTCAACCTCATGAGGCTGCAGTGACGCGAGGCATGACGACCAAGGTCAGGCGGGCGCTAGCAGGCGCAAAGCAGCAGGTTTCCTCTTTGGTGCTAAGGAGGCAAGCACAGGCGTGGGGTCCCGAGGAATCGCCCAAAGGTTTCCATTCCCGTGCAACAAGACCAAGACCGCCATGACAGCGAGATGGATGTCATCGCCGAGCCCACCAGTGTCACGACCAGAGGCTTTGTAGGCGAAGATCACCTTTCGTCGGGATAAGATGTACTACTTGTCCCCTTTCAAACTGGCCACAGTGGGATCCCTTCGCACCTACGTTTTGGGGGAAGAGGACCAAGGCCACTATAAGTATAGGTTAGCCACCACCAGAGCAGGGGTCGAATCCCTTCAGCTCACACCCACACTAGAGCAGACCTCGCGAGGTTGTTCTTCCGTTGTACTAGTTCATCCTCAGCCCCTCGTGAGGCTAATCCACCCCAAAGGAGTAGGGTCTTACACCGCAAGGTGGCCCGAACTTGGGTGAACTGTCATGTCCATCTTCTTGTTTGTTCGTCGAGCTAGGCCGTGGGGGTGACGAATTGGTTGGCTGGACAGGTTGAGTTCTTCGCACACGCCCCAGAGTTCGAACCTTTCTTGGGTCTGCGGAGCCCGGAATCCGACAGGTCTCTCTCAAACAACCCCGCAATCAAATACAAGAATTCTCTTGTGTCCCCAACATAACCACCACAATGGTAAATTGTATAGGTGCACTAGTTCGATGAAGATATAGTTATAGAAGTGTAGTATGGATATTAGATGTAGGTTTCTGTAATCTGAAAACATAAAAACAGCAAGGTAGCAAGCGATAAAACGGAGCACAAACGGTATTTCAATGCTTAGAAACAAGGCCTAGGGTTAATACTTTCACTAGTGCAATCTATCAACAGTGCTAACATAAATGAATCATATAACAATCCCTCAACGCGCGACAAGGAATCACTCCAAAGTTTCTATCGGAGAACATAGGACGAAAACGTGTATCAACCCCTATGCATAGATTACCTCAATGTCACAGAAATCCGCAAGTTGAATACGAAAACATACATCAAGTAACTCAATAGAATACCCCATTGTCACCGCGGTTATCCACATGCAAGACATACATCAAGTGGTCTCAAATCCAATATTCAATCCAACATAAAGAAACCTCAAAGAGCAAGACTCAATTCATCATAACAAGATAAAGAGGGAGAAACACCATATGTCCAACTGTAGTAACAAAGCTCGCGGTACATCAAGATCGTGCCAAATCAAGAACACGAGAGAGAGAGAGAGAGAGAGAGAGAGATCAAACAAATAGCTACTAGTACATACCCTCAGCCCCGAGGGTTGACTACTCCCTCCTCGTCATGGAGACCGTTGGGATGATGAAGATGGCCTCCAGTGATGATTTTCCCCTCTGGCAGAGTGCCAGAGAAGGGCTCCAGTGGGATTGCTTCAGTATAGAGCCTTGCGGCGGCGGCGTGGAAGTTCTAGGTTTCTTTCTGGGGTTTTCTATATTTATAGGATTTTTTGGCGTCAGCTTCGAGTCAGGGGGCCCATGAGGGAGCGACATGCTCGATAGGCTTGCCCTAGGGAGCGCGCCACTTGAGCTTGTCATGTCCTCGTGGCTCTTCTGGACCTTCCTCGAAGCTTCAGGGCTCTCTTTTTGTCCATAGAAAATCACCATAAATTTTCAGCCCAACCTGAGCATTTGTATGTCTGCACAAAAAACAATACCACGGTAGTTCTGCTGAAAACAACAACAATCTGAGTTAGTTCCATTTAAATCATATAAAAGTGCACTAAAACCATATAAAATTATTGCAAACATGGCATGAATACTTCATAAATTATAGATACGTTATAGACGTATCATGGCCCATATACCCTTGAATGGTTCTATGATCAAAGAAAAAAGCAACAAACTAGCCATATACTAAATTAGTTGCGATAATATTTAATTTTTTGCAAGAATCTTGGGTGCACTATAAATAAATATAATTGTTTTCCAGAACAGTTATGAAAAGTGAGTATTGTGATTTCATCAAATTATATTATCATGCCTGATGTAATAAAAGAACATGCTATTAGATGTTGCCGCAATTGTGAAAACCATGTGTGGAACCATATTTACCTGAATATTCATCACTAAAAGATCCCATGTATAGCCGAACAAATATTATGAGCAAGAGAACTAAATCAGTACAATTTCAGTGTTCCACGTGATACAAGAAGTGGTAAATCCCATTTATCATCAGCAATATGCAAATTTTCAGAAATTCTGTGTTTTGCTTAAGCAGAATGCTTTCACTGTAGACCTCGAACAGGGACATGTAAAGTATGTGCGGTTAAAATATTATTCTCAGAAGACGTCAACAAATACAGTCTGGTGCAAAGGCAATAGTAAGTTTGGATGTACATTGTGGTAGTGACTTATATTTTGATCTATGATGGTGTTTGAGGCCATAGAATACATTATTATTCAGTTTTTTGGCAGTAATTCTGAAATTTTCCCTAAATTTTATCAACTACAATGGCCTTGAAAAATCAGCGTGTTCCCTGAAACATTGTTGTTTTTGTTAAACAGGTGGCCCTCTTAGTATGGCTATGGTTAGTACTCAAGACAGTCTTTCCCCTCAAGAGATCATGCAAGAGTTTCAAAACCGCTTGGTTGCTACCATTAGTTTTAGTATAAGTTATCACTTCATTTTAAATGTTTTTCCAACACGTTCATTCTGGTACAAAAGAGGTTTTAAATTGTGGTGGTTCATATGATGAATAAGTAGAGTATGATATTAGGTTAGTTGGGTTATATTCTAAAAAAATCAATCTCACAAGTTATAATCTAATAAATTTTATCGTTGGTCATTTATATAAATATAAAGTTGTATGTATATAGCTGAAAGGGTTGCATAATGTGTTGCGAAAGAAATAAAGAACTAAAGAAGCATGACAACTGCAATAGAAATATGTAATAACAAGTTTTCATTCTCATAAAAATTGAATCTACGGTCTTTGTTAGCTCTAGGTCATGTTAATGCCTGATGAACTCTTTCTTGAGGGTTTTTTCTTGCGCTTTTTTTGCGGCCCTCTTTTGCTTATGTATGGAACTTGGTGACCCTGTGATTCCCTACCATGGGAAGGTTTGAAGCAAATCATCCAAGCATAGAGGCCAACAGCAACAACAAAAGGACAAAAACCAAACACACAAAGGATTCTGTAATGAAGAGAATGACGACAAATCATGATGGTCTGAAGCAAACCATCCAAGATGATGACCTAGAGAAAAACATCGAGAATGCTAACCAGCAACAAGCTCTACTCCACCAACTTTTTCTCTTTATCTACATCTATAAACCATTTAGCTAGACAATGTACTATCTTAAACCAGTGCTCACCCATTGTACATTTTCATAACAAATTAGACTACAAAATTTTCAAAATGATAGGCTCATACACGAGCATGGCGTACCGCTACCCCTGTGCGTGCTAGTATCACCTATACCGATCCTGATGTATACAACGCCTGAAACACCTAGTTAGATGGGCCAAGCTAAGCGCATGAGGGACACCATATCCTGCCATGATCTAACACACATACACATAGTTGTTTCTGTTTTTTATCTTTTTTATTTTTTTCATTATTCTTAGAAATATTGTAAAATGTGTAAAAAAACATAGCACAAATGCGGACCCCTATGAACGCACGCACACCCTACCCATATGAGCACCTTCGAGAGACTTAGCCGACACATAATCTTGAGACAGACGAAGTCGCCGAAGACGCATTCATAGTCGACGTGAACGTCTTCCCCAACTGAACACACATCGCCAGAACACGTGAAAATAAATCCAGAAAAATGTGCTTGGCGTACTCATTCATGGAAACTTCAACCAGTTTCAGCCGGTTTTGGGAAGGTTCCAAATGGATTTTTTTCTGCGCTTTTCTTTCCTTTTTTATTTTGGATATTTTTTCCTTTTTATCTGTCATTATTAATTTACATTATTTTTCCAATATGTTGACCTTTCCATATACATGGCGTACATTTTTCTTATGCATGATGAACCTTTTTTGCTATAAGCTGAATATTATTCAAATACTTGATAAAGATTTTTCCAAATACAGGCTTAACATTTTCAAATACACGTTGAACATTTTTCAACTAGACATTAAACAGATTTTAATATATGTCAAATAGTTTTCAGATAAACCTTGAATATTTTCTAAAAAAACATGATGAATATTATTTTCAAATACGCGTCGAATATTTCTAAAAAGAACAAGATGAATATATTTCCAAATACACATTGTACATTTTTTAATCGATATTCCAAATTTTCTTATAAACAGTGAACATTGTTTAAAGACAAGATGAATATTTAATACGTGATAAACGTTTTTTAAATACACGTTAAGAATTTTGATTCTTGAATACATGTGCAATATCTTTTTGTATTGATCCGAACATTTTATGGTGATGATGAGAACAATAACATTCACCAAATATTTTATAATACAAGGCGAATACTTTTTATAAATTAAATGAACATAATGATATTCACATATATATATGTAATATCTTTGGTTTAGAGCATCTTTTGGAATGCAAACATAAGAAAGAAAAATAAAAAGAAGGCCTCGTGTTAAAAAAATCAAAAAATTCTGTAGTGTGCTTGCCCACTACTTTTTGTTTTTCAGAATCTCACCAAGCTTTATTACTCCGTCTGGATATTTACACGAAGAATACAAGATCTCTGGGATGGCCTAATCAAATATAGCCCACTACTGGCTGCGCTTGAGATGGGCCGGCCCTGTTGCGCGGGGGTGGCCACAGCTTCGTTTTTTGTCTGTTTTGTTTCCTCATGTTTTTCATTTTTGCTTTAGAATTTTCATTTTTTAATTTTGTTTATACGTCCTAATATTACAAATATATATATATATATATATGGAAAAACAGTTTACATTAAAAACATTTGGAAATGCTAATCAAACAATTGAAAAATGTTAAATGTTTATAGAAAAATTCTCATGTATACCAAATATGTAAATAAAAAATTTAAAATGTGCATGAAAAAATCTGAACATGCATTTAAAAAGGTTAATTAAACATTTAAAAAATAAATAAATATTTCAAAAATAATTAAATATTTCAAAAATGTTGATCAAGTATTCCATTAAAAATGAGTGTAGAATCAATGTTTGTCATCTATACAAATATACAATGTACATGAAAAAAGTATTGTTGTTCATGCATTTAGAAAATGTTTAACATAAAAATTTCTTATGTATATGAAAAATGTAGAACATACATTGAATAAAAGTAGACATGTCATGTATTTAAATAATGTTAAACATTTATATCAAAATGTTCATGGTGTTTACGAAAAATGTAAATTGTGTGTGAAAAAAATTTAATTGCCATTATAAAAATGCTCAGCATGTATTGATAAATGTTGACCATGATTGAAAAAATGTGAATCTTGTACTTCAAAAACGTTAAACATGTATTCAAAACAGGATTTAGATATACAACAAAATTGTACAATGTGTATGAAGAAAATGTAGACATAAGAAATATATAATTTTTCAAAAAAAACTAGTAATGTAATTCAAATTTTAAATGTGTAAATAAAAAAGTTTTCAGATCTTTACGAAAATGTAGAATGTGTATTGAAATTTTTTGCACATGTTGAACAATAATAAAACCAATGAAAATTGTGAAAGAAAGAATGAGAAATGAAAATCACAATAAAAACAAAGGGACAATCAAAGAAATTAAAAAATGAAAACCGAAGAAAAAATTCAAAAAACAAAAACAGAGAAAGACGACACAGAAACAAAGAGCAACGAAGAAAACCGGTGAAAGAACAAAAAGAATAAAGAAATCACGTATGGATACTCGGTATTGCCCACAAATCACACAAAACTATTTATCATTCTTGCCCAGGAATCAGGTCGCTCACTCGGTCGCTGCTAGGGTAGTTGACAGGTTCCGTTTTTTCTTTAGCTGTCTAACTATCTGGATTGGTCTGGTTTTCACTTGTTTTTATCGTTTTGTTTCTTTCTTTTTTAAGAATTTCAATAGTTTTCTTCTTTCTCTTTTTACCGTTTTATTGTACAGTTTTCATTGGTTGTCATGCTTTTATTCCTTCTTGTCCTTTTCTGAACCTTCTATATTTTGAAGGAAATATGCCCTAGAGGCAATAATAAAGTTATTATTTATTTTTTTATTTCATGATGAATGTTTATTATTCATGCTAGAAATGTATTAACCGGAAATATAATACATGTGTGAATACATAGACAAACTTAATGTCACTAGTATGCCTCTACTTGACTAGCTCATTAATCAAAGATGGTTATGTTTCCTAACCATAGACATGAGTTGTCATTTGATTAACAGGATCACATCATTAGTAGAATGATGTGATTGACATGACCCATTTCGTTAGCTTAGCACTTGATCGTTTAGTATGTTGCTATTGCTTTCTTCATGACTTATACATGTTCCTACATCTATGAGATTATGCAACTCCCGTTTACCGGAGGAACACTTTGTGTTCTACCAAACGTCATAACGTAACTGGGTGATTATAAAGGAGCTCTACAGGTGTCTCCAAAAGTACATGTTGAGTTGGCGTATTTCGAGATTAGGTTTTGTCACTCCGATTGTCGGAGAGGTATCTCTAGGCCCTCTCGGTAATGCACATCACTATAAGCCTTGCAAGCAATGTAGCTAATGAGTTAGTTATAGAATGATGCATTACATAACGAGTAAACAGACTTTCCGGTAACGAGATTGAACTAGGTATTGAGATACCGACGATCGAATCTCGGGCAAGTAACATACCGATGACAAAGGGAACAACGTATGTTGTTATGCGGTTTGACCGATAAAGATCTTCGTAGAATACGTGGGAGCCAATATGGGCATCCAGGTCCCGCTATTGGTTATTGACCGTAAACGTGTCTCGGTCATGTCTACATAGTTCTCGAACCCGTAGGGTCCGCACGCTTAACGTTTCGTTGACGATATTATGAGTTATGTATGTTGGTGACCGAATGTTGTTCAGAGTCCCGGATAAGATCATGGACATGACGAGGAACTCCGGAATGGTCCGGAGATAAAGTTTGATATATGGGATAATAGTGTTTGATCTCCGGAAGGGTTCCGGAATTCACCGGAAGGAGTTCCAGATGTTTCCCGAAATGTTTGGGTACGAGAACACGTTATTTGGGCCAAAGGGGAAAGCCCACAAGGTTTTTGGAAAGCGCAAAAAGAAGTTTTGCGGAGTCCAGGGGACAGATGCTAGGGTCCCTCGCGTCTGGGTCCAGACGCCGGGAACCCTGGCGTCTAGCCCTGGAGCCCGAGAAGGACTCTTGCCTTTCGGGTGAAACCGACTTTATGGAGGCTTTTACTCCAAGTTTTGACCCCCAAGGCTCAACATATAAATAGAGGGGCAGGGCTAGCACCAAAGACACATCAAGAAATACCAAGCCGTGTGCCGGCAACCCCGTCCCCTCTAGTTTATCCTCCGTCATAGTTTCTGTAGTGCTTAGGTGAAGCCCTGCGGAGATTGTTCTTCACCAACACCGTCACCATGCCGTCGTGCTGCCGGAACTCATCTACTACTTCGCCCGTCTTGCTGGATCGAGAAGGCGAGGACGTCATCGAGCTGAACGTATGCAGGACTCGGAGGTGCCATGCGTTCGGTACTTGGATCGGTCGGATCGTGAAGACGTACGACTACATCAACCGCGTTGATAAACGCTTCTGCTTAGCGATCTTCAAGGGTATGAAGATACACTCCCCCTCTCGTTGCTATGCATCACCATGATCTTGCGTGTGCGTAGGATTTTTTTTTGAAATTACTACGTTCCCCAACAGTGGCATTCGAGCCAGGTTTTATGCGTAGATGTTATATGCACGAGTAGAACACAAGTGAGTTGTGGGCAATACAAGTCATACTGCTTACCAGCATGTCATACTTTGGTTCGGCGGTACTGTTGGATGAATCGACCCAGACCGACATTATGCGTACGCTTACGCGAGACTGGTTCTACCGACGTGCTTTGCACACAGGTGGCTGGCGGGTGTCAGTTTCTCCAACTTTAGTTGAACCGAGTGTGGCTACGCCCGATCCTTGTGAAGGTTAAAACAGCACTAACTTGATGAATTATCGTTGTGGTTTTGATGCGTAGGTAAGAACAGTTCTTGCTCAGCCCGTAGCAGCCACGTAAAATTTGCAACAACAAAGTAGAGGACGTCTAACTTGTTTTTGTAGGGCATGTTGTGATGTGATATGGTCAAGACGTGATGCTATATTTTATTGTATGAGATGATCATGTTTTGTAACCGAGTTATCGACAACTAGCAGGAGCCATATGGTTGTCGCTTTATTGTATGAAATGCAAGCGCCCTGTAATTGCTTTACTTTATCACTAAGCGGTAGCGATAGTCATAGAAGCAATAGATGGCGAAACAACAACGATGCTACGATGGAGATCAAGGTGTCATGCCGGTGATGATGGTGATCACGACGGTGCTTCGGAGATGGAGATCACAAGCACAAGATGATGATGGCCATATCATATCACTTATATTGATTGCATGTGATGTTTATCCTTTATGCATCTTATCTTAATTTGATTGACGGTAGCATTATAAGATGATCTCTCACTAATTATCAAGAAGTGTTCTCCCTGAGTATGCACCATTGCGAAAGTTCTTCATGCTGAGACACCACGTGATGATCGGGTGTGATAGGCTCTACGTTCAGATACAACGGGTGCAAAACAGTTGCACATGCGGAATACTCAGGTTAAACTTGACGAGCCTAGCATATACAGATATGGCCTCGGTACACGGAGACCGAAAGGTCGAGCGTGAATCATATAGTAGATATGATCAACATAGTGATGTTCACCATTGAAAACTACTCCATCTCACGTGATGATCGGACATGGTTTAGTTGATTTGGATCATGTGATCACTTAGATGACTAGAGAGATGTCTGTCTAAGTGGGAGTTCTTAAGTAATATGATTAATTGTAATATGATTAATTGAACTTAAATTTATCATGAACTTAGTCCTGATAGTATTTTGCAAATTATGTTCTAGATCAATAGCTCGTGTTGTTGCTTTCATATGTTTATTTTGATATGTTCCTAGAGAAAAATTGTGTTGAAAGATGTTAGTAGCAATGATGCGGATTAGATCCGTGATCTGAGGTTTATCCTCATTGCTGCACAGAAGAATTATGTCCTTAATGCACCGCTAGGTGACAGACCTATTGCAGGAGCAGATGCAGACGTTATGAACGTTTGGCTAGCTCAATATGATGACTACTTGATAGTTTAGTGCACCATGCTTAACGGCTTAGAATCAGGACTTCAAACACGTTTTGAACGTCATGGACCATATGAGATGTTCCAGGAATTGAAGTTAATATTTCAAGCAAATAGCCGAGTTGAGAGATATGAAGTCTCTAACAAGTTCTATAGCTAAAAGATGGAGGAGAATCGCTCAACTAGTGAGCATGTGCTCAGATTGTCTGGGTACTACAATCGCTTGAATCAAGTTGGAGTTAATCTTCCAGATAAGATAGTGATTGACAGAGTTCTCTAGTCACCATCACCAAGTTAGTAGAGCTTCGCGATGAACTATAGTATGCAAGGGATGACGAAAACGATTCCCGAGCTCTTCGTGATGTTGAAATTGACGAAGGTAGAAATCAAGAAAGAGCATCAAGTGTTGATGATTGTCAAGAACACTAGTTTCAAGAAAAGGGAACTTCAAGTAGAATGACAAGCAAGTTGTCACTCCCACGAAGAAGCCCAAAGCTGGACCAAAGCCTGAAACTGAGTGCTTACACTGCAAAGGAAATGGTCACTGGAAACGGAAATGCCCTGAATATTTGGTGGATAAGAAGGATGTCAAAGTGAACAAGGGTATATTTGATATACAGGTTATTGATGTGTGCCTTACTAGTGCTTATAGTAGCCCCTGAGTATTTGATACTTGTTCGGTTGCTAAGATTAATAACTCGAAACAGGAGTTACATAATAAACATAGACTAGTTGAAGTGGAAGTGACGATGAGTGTTGGAAGTAGTTCCAAGATTGATATGATCATCATCACACACTCCCTATATTTTCGAGATTAGTGTTAAACCTAAATTAATGTTATTTGGTGTTTGCATTGAGCATAAATATGATAAGATCATGTTTATTGCGATACGATTATTCATCTAAGATAGAGAATAAATTGTTATTCTGTTTACATGAATAAAACCTTCTATGGTCATACACCCAATGGTGATGGTTTATTGAATCTTGATCATAGTGATACACATATTCATAATGTTGATGCCAAAAATGCAAAGTTAATAATGATAGTGCAACTTATTTGTGGCACTGCCGTTTGGGTCATATCGGTGTAAAGCGCATGAAGAAACTTCATAAAGATGGATTTTCGGAATCACTTGGTTATGAATCATTTGATGCTTGCGAACCGTGCCTTTTGGGCAAGATGACTAAAACTCCGTTCTCCGGAACAATGGAGCGAGCAACTGACTTATTGGAAATAATACATACTGATGTATGCAATCCGATGAGTGTTGAGGCTTGCGGCAGGTATCGTTATTTTCTGACCTTCACAGATGATTTGAGCAGATATGGGTATATCTACTTGATGAAACATAAGTCTGAAATAGTTGAAAGGTTCAAAGAATTTCAGAGTGAAGTGAAGAATCATAATAACAAGAAAATAAAGTTTATACGATCTGATCGTGGAGGAGAATATTTGAGTTACGAGTTTGGCCTTCATTTTTAAACAATGTGGAATAGTTTCACAGCTCACGCCACATGTAACACCACAACATAATGGTGTGTCCGAACGTTGTAACCACACTTTATTGGATATGGTACGATTATGATGTATCTTACCGATTTACCACTGTCATTTTGGGGTTTTGCATTAGAGATAGCTGCATTCACTTTAAATAGGGCACCATCTAAACCCGTTGAGACGACACCGTATGAACTATGGTTTAGCAGTAAACCTAAGCTGTCTTTTCTTAAAGTTTGGAGTTGCGATGCTTATGTAAAATAGGTTTTACCTGATAAGCTCGAACCCAAATCAGATAAGTGCATCTTCATAGATTACCCAAAGGAAACTGTTGGGTACACCTTCTATCACAGATTCGAAAGGCAAGATATTCGTTGCTAAGAATGGATCCTTTCTAGAGAAGGAGTTTCTCTCGAAAGAAGTGAGTGGGAGGAAAGTAGACTTTGATAAGGTAATGTGTACCTTCTCCCGAATTGGAAAGTAGTTCATCACAGAAATCAGTTCTAGTGATTCCTACACCAATTAGTGAGGAAGCTAATGATGATGATCATGAAACTTCAGATTAAGTTATTACAAAACCTCGTAGGTCTTCCAAAGTACAGTCCGCACCAGAGTGGTACGGTAATCCTGTTCTGGAAGTCATGTTACTAGACCATGATGAACCTACGAACTATGAGGAAGTGATGATGAGCCCAGATTCTGCAAAATAGCTTGAGGCCATGAAATCTGAGATGGGATCCATGTATGAGAACAAAGTGTGGACTTTGGTGGAGTTGCCCGATGGTCGGCAAGCCATATTATATAAATGGATCTTCAAGAGGAAGACAGACGCTGATAGTAGTGTTACTATCTACAAAGCTCGACTTGTCGCAAAAAGGTTTTCGACAAGTTCAAGGTGTTGACTACAATGAGTTTTTCTCAACTGTAGCGATGCTTAACTCTGTCCGAATCATGTTAGAAATTGCCACATTTTATGAAATCTGCCAAATGGATGTCAAAACTGCATTCCTTAATGGTTTTCTTAAAGAAAAGTTGTATATGATGCAATCAGAAGGTTTTGTCAATCCTAAAGGTGCTAACAAAATGTGCAAACTCCATCGATCCATCTATGGACTGGTGCAAGCATCTCAGAGTTGGAATATACGCTTTGCTAAGTTGATCAAAGCATATAGTTTTATACAGACTTGCGGTGAAGCCTGTATTTACAATAAAGTGAGTGGGAGTACTACCGCCTTTCTGATAAATATATGTGAGTAACATATTGTTGATCATAAATGATGTAGAATTTTTCTGGAAAGCATAAAGGAGTATTTGAAAGGAGTTCTTTAAAAGAAAGAGCTCAGTAAAGCTACTTACATATTGAGCATCAAAATCTATTGAGATAGATCAAGACGGTTGATAAGTTTTTTTTTCCAATGAGCACATACCTTGATAAGATTTTGAAGTAGTTCAAAACGGAATAGTCAAAGAAAGAGTTCTTGCCTGTGTTGCAAGGTGTGAAGTTGAGTAAAACACTCAAAACCCGACCATGGCAGAAAATAGAAAGAGAATGAAAAGTCATTTCCTATGCCTCTGTCATAGATTCTATAAAGTATGCTATGCTGTGTACCTGACCTATTGTATACCTTGCTCTGTGTTTTGCAAGGGAGTACAATTTTGATATAAGAGTAGATCACTGGACATTGGTCAAGAATATCCTTAGTGAGGACTAAGGAAATATTTCTCGATTATGGAGGTGATAAAAGATCCAATCGTAAAAAGTTTCATCGGTGCAAGCTTTTACAACGATCCAGATGACTCTAAGTCTCAATCTGGATACATATTGAAAGTGGGAGCAATTAGCTAGAGTAGCTCCATGCAGAGCATTGTAGACATAGAATATTTGCAAAATACATACGACTCTGAATGTGACAGACCCATTGACTAAGCTTTTCTCCTGAGCAAAACATGATCACACCTTAGTACTCTTTGTGTGTTAATCACATAGCGATGTGAACTAGATTATTGACTCTAGTAAACCCTTTAGGTGTTGGTCACATGACGATGTGAACTATGGGTGGTAATCATATACAGATATGAATATTGGTGTTAAATCACATGGCGATGTGAACTAGATTATTGACTCTAGTGCAAGTGGGAGACTGAAGGAAATATGCCCTACACTACTGGAATCAGCTTATTTGCCGTCTGCCAGTTCTTTGCCGTCAGCTGACGGACGGCAAAGAGGCACTTTGTCGTCTGCTTGCAAAAAACAGACGGCAAAGAACTGACAGACAACAAAGATGCCAGTTGCCATCAGCCAATTATTTGCCGTCTGCCAGCAGATGGCAAAGAATCTTTACCATGTGCTGGCGGACGGCAAAGAGGTGGGGCTATCTCTTTTTTTGCGGGTACAAAGAAAGTTATTATTTAATTCCTTATTTCATGATGAATGTTTATTATTCATGCTAGAATTGTATTAACCAGAAACATAATACATGTGTGAATACATAGACAAACTTAATGTCACTAGTATGCCTCTACTTGACTAGCTCATTAATCAAAGATTGTTATGTTTCCTAACCATAGACATGAGTTGTCATTTGATTAATGGGATCACATCATTAGTAGAATGATGTGATTGACATGACCCATTCCGTTAGCTTCACTTGATCGTTTAGCATGTTTCTATTGCTTTCTTCATGACTTATACATGTTCCTACAACTATGAGATTATGCAACTCCCGTTTACCGGAGGAACACTTTGTGTGCTACCAAACGTCACAGCGTAACTGGGTGATTATAAAGGAGCTCTACAGGTGTCTCCAAAGGTACATGTTGAGTTGGCGTATTTCAAGATTAGGTTTTGTCACTCCGATTGTCGGAGAGGTATCTCTGGGCCCTCTCGGTAATGCACATCACTATAAGCCTTGCAAGCAATGTAGCTAATGAGTTAGTTACAGAATGATGCCTTACGTGACGAGTAAAGAGACTTGCCGGTAATGAGATTGAACTAGGTATTGAGATACCGACGATCGAATCTCGAGCAAGTAACATACCGATGACAAAGAGAACAACGTATGTTGTTATGCGGTTTAACCGATAAAGATCTTCGTAGAATATGTGGGAGCCAATATGGGCATCCAGGTCCCGCTATTGGTTATTGACCGTAAACGTGTCTCGGTCATGTCTACATAGTTCTCGAACCCGTAGGGTCCGCACGCTTAACGTTTCGTTGACGATATTATGAGTTATGTATGTTGGTGACCGAATGTTGTTCGGAGTCTCGGATAAGATCATGGACATAACGAGGAACTCCGGAATGGTCCGGAGATAAAGTTTGATATATGGGATAATAGTGTTTGATCTCCAGAAGGGTTCCGGAATTCACCGGAAGGAGTTCCGGATGTTTCCCGAAATGTTTGGGTACGAGAACTCGTTATTTGGGCCAAAGCGGAAAGCCCACAAGGTTTTTGGAAAGCGCTAAAGAAGTTTTGCGGAGTCCAGGGGCCAGACGCCAGGATCCCTGGCATCTGGGTCCAGACGCCGAGTACCCTGGCGTCTGGCCCTGGAGTCCGAGAAGGACTCTTGCCTTTCGGGTGAAACCGACTTTGTGGAGGCTTTTACTCCAAGTTTCGACCCCAAGGCTCAACATATAAATAGAGGGGTAGGGCTAGCACCAAAGACACATCAAGAAACACCAAGCCGTGTGCCGGCAACCCCGTCCCCTCTAGTTTATCCTCCGTCATAGTTTCTGTAGTGCTTAGGCGAAGCCCTGCGGAGATTTTGTTCACCAACACCATCACCACGCCGTCGTGCTGCCGGAACTCATCTACTACTTCGCCCGTCTTGCTGGATCGAGAAGGCGAGGACGTCATCGAGCTGAACGTGTGCAGAACTCGGAGGTGCCGTGCGTCCGGTACTTCGATCGGTCGGATCGTGAAGACGTACGACTACATCAACCGCGTTGATAAACGCTTCTGCTTAGCGATCTTCAAGGGTATGAAGATACACTCCCCCTCTCATTGCTATGCATCACCATGATCTTGCGTGTGCGTAGGATTTTTTTTTAAAAATTACTACGTTCCCCAACATATTTTCGTATGCCAACTGTTTTATTATTATTATTTCTATGGTTTTTTGTTTTTTGTTTTTGTTTTCTTTTATTTCTTTATTTCCTTTTTCCTTTCTTTTGTTTTCACCTATTTTCTTGTTTTTTCAAATGCATTAGTTAACATTTTTTTCAAAGGAAGTTTTCTGTTTTTTAATTCATGTTAACCATTTTTCAAATACATGCTGAAATAATTTTTGAATGATGCAAAACATTTTTTTAACTATGTGAATAATTTTTTACATTGTATAAAGATTTTTTTAAATGACAGAAATATTTTCTATTTTAACTATTTTTCAAATATAAGTTGTACCAGAGCTACGACAATTAATTTGGACCAAAGGGAGTATCTTTTTTAGTTTTCCTATGGTTTCTTTGATTTCCTCCGTTTTCCTGTTCTTTCTTTTTCTTTGGGTTCGTTGTTTCTTTCTTTGGTTTTCACTGGTTTTCCTTTTTTCAAATATATTAATTAATTTGTTTATGGATGCAAGATTTGGAATACTTTTCTATGAAACAATTTCCAAATAATACGAAACATTTATTTAATTATGTGAACACTTTTTTACATTGTATATATATTTTTTAATATGACCAATAATTTCTCTGCTGCACGTGAAGTTTGGTTTTTAAAAGTTATGAATATTTTTGCAACATTTGTTATGCCATAATACAATTTAAGTTGCGCGAACATTTTTTGTCACTGCAGAAAACAAGTTAAATACAATTATATGTATGGATATTGCAAAATATAAATAAAACTTTAAAAGTAAAAGTAAAATAATAAAAAAAACGAACGAGTGAAAGGAAGCGACCGAAGAAGCTACATTCCTTGGGAGGGCCCATTTGGAACCACGTTGTAGAACGACCTGGACTTACAACTCGCATTAAGCGGCACATAGACTTGGGACAACAAATATCAAAAGTTACTATTTAAAGGTTACCCCGTGCAAAGCTCACTAATCTTGTATGATGCTAATAAGTGCCCACTGCATGTGTGCCACTTGTCTCAACTTGAGAGTTTTAACTTTTTTCGTAGATTTTTTTAACAATTTATCTCCTAAATCGTGCATTCAAATCTCTAATCGTTTTCACACTTGGATTTCTCACGTCGAGATCTTCTTAATTAGAAACCATGTTAATATGCTTTGATAAATCTTTTTCCAAAAAAATAGAAATGTTGAATAAAACCATAAATAAAAAAAGGAAAAAGAATTAAACCGAAAGAAAAAATAGAAACCCAAAAGCAGAACTGCGCTTTTCATTTTTTTTTCTTGTAAGCATGGGTTGTGTTTTTTCCCTTTTAGGAAGCATGTAGAAGCACTGGCTATGTTTTTCGAGAAAAGCACAACTCCCTTGCTGCTTCCGCGCGAAGCAAGGTTGTACTTTCATAAGAAGCACAACTCGTCGAGATACATGTTGTGCTTTTTCCTTTCTAGGGAGGCATAACTCTGCTTCTCGCAGAAGCACATGTTGTTTTGTCCACTAAAACCAAGAGAAAAAACAAGAAAAAAAGAGCAAAAAAAAAAGAAATGAAATCCATAAACGCAGGCAAAAATAGAAAATGCATGCTCCCGTGTGGCGCGCTAGTTGTGTGAGAGGTGGCGGCATTCGTGCGCGGGGGGCGCGTTCGTGCCAAAGAAGTGACCGTTGTGGAGGGTAACAATTAAATAGTTGGTCTACACAAATATTTGTTGCATTCATGCATGACCCTCGGCCAGGCAGTAGCATATTTCGCCAAGAAACCTGTACAGGTGGGTATTTGCGCATTGGCTCGCTGTATAGAAGAAGGCATTTCCTATTCGATACTTCAGGTACCCGTTTCTTTGAAAATTACAAACGGTCGCACACCCCACGACGATCTGGGCCAGCCCATTTTCCTTTTTTCTCGTTTGTTAACTTTTATTTGGAAAAAGGTACGGCTAACGTGGATCGAGCTCGCAACCTCGTCTTATGAAAGTAAGCGCAGTAACCACCGGGGCACCTCATGTGTGCAGAGTTACTTCGTTTCTTTCTTTTATTTCGTTCTTCGGTTCGGTTTCTTCTTTTTCTTTTTTTCTTTTTATTGTTTGCTTCTTTTTTTTTCTTTTTTGAAATGTGCCAGTTTTTAAAACTCGTGAACTTTTTTTGAATTAGATAGAAAAATCAATTTTGATGAACTATTTACAAAATCAATGAACTTTTTTTTAAATTTTGATGAACATTTTTTTAAGTTCGATGAACTTTTTTTCAATTCAATGATTTTTCTTTCAAATGAAATATTTTTGAAATCGATGTTTTTTCATATTGGTGAACTTTTTATTAATTCAATGTTTTTAAAAAAAATCAATGATTTTTTTTCAAATTTGATGTCTTTTTTGAATCTTTAAACTTTTTTTAAGTTCATGAACATTTTTGCAAAATTCATGAACAATTTTTCAAAATCCATGAACATTTGAATTCACAAGCTCTTCCATTTTTTGCGAATTTTTTCGGATTTTTTTTTCCAAGTGCAGTCGACCGAACCAGGGGGAAACAGAATGCGCTCACATCTACATGGGCCGAGCCACCAGCATCGGCGCGTGGGCGCCAGGGAGCTTCCCTGGCGCATGAAGCGCCGAATAGGAGCTCCTGTAGTAGAAAGCTACAGATCGACCTTTGAGCCGAGAGGACATGGCCGTGATCCCATCTCGAGCCATGCGAATATCTCAAAAAAAATCTTGAGCCATGCAAAATTGTCAGGTTATTGGGGACGGCCGCGATCCCATCTCGAGCCATCTAGTTTTCATTATATTTCCTACTAGAAAAACAATTTTCATTACAACCTCCGTCCAATATAAGAACGTTTTTGACACTAGATCGATAGATTCAGAGTTATGTTAACCCAAATAGCTGTTGCTAGCGCGCATAGATCAAAGTTAGCTTGCGGAGAACAGAGACTGGATCCAAGATTACCCGAGAATTAAGGGAATAGACTCTGCCACCTTTTCTGTCGCGCAAGCATAACCCTGTGCTCGCGTGGAGGACAACCTGTGATGAGATTGGCAAAACAAACAAAACGGTTACTTTCAGACTCAATGGATCTTTTTGTTCTTCGAGTAATGCCACATGGTAAGAAGGATTAAGCAGTTGATGTAGCTGCTAGATAGAGGAGGTGGTAAGGGCAACTCCAACGGTCCGACCCAACCGGACAGAAGATTTGCTCGATTTTATCAGTTTGGATGACCAAACGTCCAAACGGGCAGGCGTCCAATCCAACCCCATTGTCTGCCCTTCCCTAGCCGCAACACGCAAGGGTTGGTCAACTCTATCAGGGTTTTTTTTTTAATAATCAAGATTTGGCATAATTCAATAAAACATAGCAAATATATTTAGTAAAATAATTGCCTAGTATCATAGGAGCCGTCATACAACATTGCACCAAAAGAATCGACGAGCCCCGCTTGTGCTCCGGCCTCATAGTTCATGAAAAACAAACAAATATAAGATGATCACGCTGATGAGCCCGTGCGGGCTCCCGAAGGCGACTCCAGAAGCTTGGGCGGGCGGGCCGCTGATGAGCCCGTGTTGGCCGTTGCGGTGGGGGCTATGAGAAGGGCCTAATCAATCCCTAGTAAGTGGGGGGCGATTTCGCTGGCTTTGCCAGCGATAACCTCGGTGTCTGCAGCAGTGACCCTTGCCTGAGCGGCGGCGATGGCGGCGGTTTCTTCTTTTGACATATCCTTCCTTCTCCGGTTGGCTTGCTTCAAGGTCTCCGCACTCTCTGCTCTGGGGTAACCTCTTTCTTCAGCTTCTTCGGGGCTACAACGCTAGTGGCCGCGATGGGGACGAGGGCGGGGACGCGCTCTAGGATGGAAGGGTTTTGGGAGAGAAAAGGCAGAAGTGGAGGTTGTGTGCCACAGACAGATGGGAGGGCGCCGCGGGTATCCAAGGCGTGTCCGCACGAACGTAAACATGACTCAAATTTAGGTTAAAAATGGGTTGAGGCGAACATGAAAACGAACATCTATCAGTTTGTGTCGCCGCCTTGAGCCATGTTTTTTGTGCGCGCAGACAAAAACGAATGCGGGCGAAAAAACGCGTCGGCCCATTGGAGTTTCCATAAACATGCGTGTGTGATGATGATGGGATAGTTTCACGGCTTGAGGCAATCGAACAATCAGGCATTTCTCTCTCTCTCGCGCGTGTGTGTATCTGTGCGCGCGTGCGTGTGCGTGTGTGTGTGTGTGTCACGCAACGCAGATTCATAGGGGATCATAGTTGTGGGGAACACATCTGCCAAGTTCTCCCGCAGGAGGACACAGTAATTTTTAAGTTTCAGTTGTTGAAACTTTTGATTTGTATCTGAAATTTGCGATTTTATCGCTTGCTCTTACTAGTTTCATATATATAATTGTAAAACATTTTTCTGGTGGGTTGTTGGCACAAAAATCATGATTTTATCGGTTGCTCGTACTAATTTTTAGGAGTTGAAATTTAACATTTATTTTTAAAATTCATCAAAATGTATTCACGAGGGACCTGTTTGCCGTGAAAGCCCTCGTCACAAGATACACATATATGAAAACGAACTTAATTTGGACTTTCCGTTTAAAAGATATAAAAGTCTGAAAATCCGAAGCCAAGATAAAAGCACTCACGAGGGACCTGTTTGCCGTGAAACCTGCGTGCCACAAATTCTCGTCCTCCCACGCAAGCCAAACTAGAAGCTAGAGCATTTATTTTCACTTTTTCTTAGAAAGGAAAATTTTACTAAAACAAAATGAAGTGCCAAGGATATTAAAACACAAAAAGCACACATTCAGCCTCTCTAATACTACATACATAAAGAAGTGCCGCAGTAGAAAATAAGGTCATAGAAGAACAATCAAAACAATGATTAATAAACTACAACAATGCCGTCTGTATCAAATATCTTATGACATCACAAGGATAACATGAAAGTTTCTCCGCTAGCAGCGTCTCCGTGAAGAAAACAACGATCAAGCGTCGCATCTTCAAATCAAACAACAAAGGTGAAAGGATCGAGATGGGCCTAGAGGGGGGGTGAATAGGTACAATTACAAATTTTAATTATTACTAAGCAATTTTAGGCAATAATGCGGAATATGAGAGTGAGCCTAACAATTGCAAGAGTAGTACTAAGTGCTAAGCAAGTAACACGAGTATGAAAGGAAGCAAGCACAATATAAGATAAGTAAGAGCTAACAGACAAGTAACCACAAGTAGAGAGTTAGGGTTAGGAATAACCGCAACTCCGGGAGACGAGGATGTATGCCGATGTTCACTTCCTTGGAGGGAAACTACGTCACCATTAGAGAGGTGGATGTTACCACGAAGGCACACCAACGCCACGAAGGCTCACCCTATTCTCCCTTTGAGACAACACCACGAAGGCATTTCTCAACCACTAGTGGTAGACCTTGGGGTGGTCTCCAAACCCTCACAAACTTTTCCGGGGGTAATCACGAAGGTCGATTCCTCTCCGAAAGACTCCTACCGCCTAGGAGTCTCCAACCTCCAAGAGTAACAAGAATGATGGGGAAAAACTCAAAACTTGCTCAAATCATGAATTCTTTTTGTGCAAAGAAGGAGAAGGAGTGGATCTATCACTTGATTGGACAACTTCTGTCAAATGCTCTCAAATCCCTTGGGGATCTAAGATTTGGTGTGGAGGAGTGAGAGAGAGAGTGAAATGTGTTCTAGGGTTTGTTCAAAGTGAGTGGTCAGCCCTCTCCTGTGGGGAAGAAGGGCTATATATAGTGTGAGCACAAATGTGGCCGTTGTAGCATAAGTGAATGGGCAGGCCGGACATCCGGGCGGGCTGGCGAGGCACTAGAAGAACAGAGAGAAGGCTGGATAAAAACAGAGGGCCGGACATCCGGGGCAAAGACCGGACATCCGGCAACACGGGAAGGCCCGGACATCTGGGGCGAAGCCCGGACATCCGGCAGCAACGTGCAAACCTACTAGAGTCGGGATGATAGGGAGCCGGACATCCGGGGAAAATACCAGACATCCGGCGTGGCTGGGAGTCCCGGACATCCGGGGTGCAGCCTGGACATCTGGTGTGAGCGTGCAGTCCTACTAGTGTCTAAACAGCAGTGAGCCGGACATCCGGATGGCAGCCCGGACATCCGGGATGGCAGCAAAAAAACATGTGCACCAAAGTATTTTTGTGTACCCTAAGTTTTTATTGAATCTAGGAATTATTGTAGCTTGAGCAAGTCTTTCACTAACCCTACCAATCCCCTATTAATAGTGCGGGATCCTATATTCAAGAAAACAAATATGAAATCAACTTTAATGCTTCATCCTTGAGTAAAATCACTTTGTATGCTCTTGATCCACACACACTTCGATGAACCGGGGACTAACACCTGAGATTTACTTAACAACCATCGTTAGTCCCCTACATGTATATTGTCATCAACATCAAAACATGATGTAAGGGCATGATTGCTCTTTCAATCTCCCCCTTTTTGTTTGTTGATGACAATCACACATGTAGTATCACAGTTGCAATAAATACTCTTAGCATTGACAAACATGAGAGCAAGAATACAAATTATGTTGATGTTTCTATTTGTATTTGGCTCCCCCTCATTGTGAGCATGAGATGAATATGTTAGGATGCATATGTATCTCCAGGAAATATATATGAGAGAGGATGCACATATGAAACCACCATATATAAAAAAAGTTCCATACCACAAGGTAACAACATAGTTTCACATGATTAAGATAATAAGATAACAACACAGTCTCACATGATCAAGATTATAACATAGGTAGCAACATAACAAGTTCGAATAATTGTAGGGCTAGTAGCAACATAACAAGTTCGAATAATAGTAGGGCTAATACAAATAGCCAATACATCATATATGACCACACTAAGATACTACTTCTCCCCCTTTGAGAGCAACAAGTAAAAAGGGGTGAAGAACTGAAACACACTCGGTCACTCCTGGCGGATATCATCATGATCATCAAAGAACTTGGGATACTCATCATGAGATGGGAAACCGAAGGTAGAGGTGGACGGAGCCGCGGGAATAGGATCATCATCACTCACGGGACTCCCACGGTTACAGAGCCGCTATTTGAGCTGATTCTTGGAGATGATGAGGCACTTCTAAACATCATGATTCTGCTGACAGCTGAAAGTGATTGACCTCATGATAGCAGATTGAGCCTTGCTGAGGAACATGGCAAGGCGTCCACGAGGAGCCAACGAGGAAGATGGAACAGAGGAATGAGTGTGTTGAGTCCCACCAACAGACTTCTTAGGCTGAGAACGAGCAGCAGTCTGAGCAGCAGCCACCACGCGCATGTGAGGAGCAGGCTTCCAACTAGAATGAACAGCAGTTTTAACCACCTCAAAGGGAGCAGTGTGATCAATCAGAGCCTGAATGAATGGAGCATTAGGAAACTGGCGCGACTGAATGAAACTGCAAAGACGGATCTCATGCCAAATGAAATGGGCTGTGTCTAGAGGCTCAGTGGGTTTGTCATGCATACGAACCATCAAGTCAATGCAATAGTTGTAAGCCCTCGAGCGATCTCCCTTCTTAGGATAGAGAGTGCGAAGCACACACTGATAGAGAATGTAGTAAGGAGCACGGAAGATAGATACATCGTTGAGTGGACATGCAAGTTCTTCTTTAGTGAGATGAGAGGTAGGTTTGACAAGTGGCAAGCAAGTGTCAATCGCTTTGGGATTGTGCTCGGGATCCATACTGTGGATGCAATGGCCAACACCGGAGAGACCCAAAATCTGAACAAACCTGTCATAGGTGATGCTCAGATTAGTGTTATCAGTCGTCTAGGTGAGAGTGTTGTCCGGACCAAAGAAATAGGTGGCATAGAACTGTAGAATGATAGCTTCATTCCAATCACACCTGAAGGTCATTGCGGGACCAAGAGTCATATCATCAATGATCTTGACTGGATTGTTAGGAAACATGTCGGGATTCTCACGCAGGAAGTTGAGATCCAAGTATGAGTGAGGAGCAAGTCCACGCCCACGGACGAAACTAGAATAGAGATCCTGCTGCATATGAGTCCGGAACCGAGGATCCTCCGCATCAGCCACCATCTCATATTGATTGACATCCCGACGAAACGTAAGATATTGAGCTGCCCCCACAGTTTTGAAGTCGTGAGGACAGCGATCCCTGCTGTTAGGAAGCTCCATAGAGATGCGACGACCATGGACAACGGGCATTACAGAACCACGAACTTGAGGCACCGGCGCCCTCCTAGTACCAGGCTTGGACTGTCCAACGGAGTGTCTTGGTGCACATATCTCCTCTTCCTCCCCAACATAGTCCGCATCATCTGGATCCGAGGCCGACGGACTAGTGGATGGTGCCCACTTCTTCTTCTTGGTCGTGGTTATCTTTTTCTTCTTAGGCCGAGCATGCTCATCGGAGTCAATTGAGCCTTGCCGGCGAACAACTGGAATGGATAATGAGAGATCCTGATGAGATGGAGCCAACAAGTATGAACAAGGATAAAACAAATTAAACAATGGGATGACCATTTTTGGGCATGACCATAGAATAAGTCCAGTAGTAGATCAAAAATGTGACATGTCCATGATTTAAATTGATTAGCCGAGTTCATTGACACTCAAGAGAGACATAGACGCCAAGATATGCATGAGAGAGTGAAACCCTAAGATTTTTCGGTCACCATAGAAGTAGAATGGAGTAGAGATAGCATCCATACCCCTGGAAGAAGGCTCGGGGCAATCAGGGCCACAGTTCATGGTCCGCGCCATGAGGAACTCCGGCGGTCACTCCCACAATACACCGGTCCCTCCCGAGGGATTCACAACACAACCCAAGAAATGGATTGGATAGAATCGTAGATCGGGAGGAGGAGAAGCTGTGAGCAGGAGATCGGGGCCGGAGCTCGGAGGAGAGGGCCGGGGCACCACCGAAGAGACGGCCCGGCGGTGGCGGCTGTAAAATGCGATGAGGAAGAGGAATGGGAGTGAATGGGGAAAACTGCCCACAACGCCCGAGTCCCTCCCCTGTTATGTGTGGCTGCGGGTGACGGACCGGACATCCGGGGCCTGGCCCGGATATCCGGCGAGCGGAGGTCGGAGAGCAGAGAAACAGGGGACAACGGGCCGGACACCCAGGAGAAGCCCAGATATCCGACGTGTGAGGGGCAGGCAGTTATAGGATCAGGGCCCGGATGTCCGGCTAAAGCCCGGATGTCCGGCTATCGCAGTTTGAGAAACAGAAGGATTTGCTCCAGGGCCCGGATGTCCAGCAGAGGGGCCGGATGTCCGGCCGCTGGACAACAAATCCAGGCAAGAGAGAGATTTGGAAGGAGCCAACTAATATGATTTGATATAGACTCCGCCAAGGAGTTTTGAGAGAATTATAAAGGTGACAACCTGAGTAATTCTAAGGCCATACTAAGATGTAATAACAGCCCTACCAAAATAAGTACGAAAGGTTCACACAAGCAATGTACAAGTGGTGACCGAGGTCACCATGTTTGAGCATATGTAACATAGTGCCGCAAAGATGTAGACTTTGGGCACATAGTAATAACTCCATCATGTTAAAGCACCATAGTTTGAGAACCATGATAACTTTGAGAGTGTTTGTTCTATTTATGCATTATGTAGGGTGAGAATATTCATGAATTGAATGTCTCCCCCTAAATATATGCCTACATCATGACAAGACATTAAATTCATGCATGAATGGGTACTAGATTTCACATAATATTGTCAAGCTCCAAGATACCAAGTTCACGCCTAAGTCGACAAAACCTTGCTTCATCCAATGGTTTGGTGAAAATATCTACAAGTTGCAAATCTATACCAACATGATCAATGTGAATATCACCCTTTTCTACATGATCTCTCAAGAAGTGATACCTAATATCAATGTGCTTAGTGCGGAGATGATCCTTGGGGTTCTCAGCAATATTGATGGCACTTTCATTATCACATATGAGAGGCACATGTCTATAAGTGATACCGTAATCCTTCAAGGTTTCTCTCATCGATAGTAATTGAGTTGCACAACTAGCGGCTGCAATGTATTCAGCTTCTGCGGTAGAGAGAGCAATACAATTTTGTTTCTTCGAGGACCAACTTACCAAGGAGCGTCCAATAAACTGACATGCACCAGAGGTGGACTTACGATCCACTTTGTCTCTAGCCCAATCCGCATCCGTGTACCCAATGAGATCGAACTTAGCATCCTTGGGGTACCATAAACCCAACTTTGGGGTGTGAATAAGGTATCTAAGAATATGCTTAACTGACTTATGATGACTTTCCATAGGGGAAGCTTGAAATCTAGCACACATGCATACACTGAACATGATGTCTGGTCTAGAAGCACAAAGGTAAAGCAATGAACCAATCATAGAGCGGTAAATAGATGGGTCGAAAGGAATACCATTTGTGTCTTCACTGAGTGCAATTTTGGTTGGCATGGGTGTCTTGCATGGACTAGCATCAGACATACAAAACTTCTCTAGGATATCCTTGAGGTATTTTGCTTGAGACAAGAACATTCCTTCTTGAAATTGTTGAATTTGAAATCCGAGAAAGAACTTCAAATCCACATTGAGTGACATTTCAAAATTCTTGGTCATTGAAGCCGCAAACTTCTTGCAGAAATGAATGTTAGGAGAACCAAAAATGATATCATCTACATAGATTTGGCATAAGATCAAATCAACCTTGTCCCTCTTAGTAAAAAGAGTGGGATCGATCACCCCTCTCACAAAACCATCATCGAGTAAAAACTTCTTAAAATGATCATACCAAGCACGAGGTGCTTGTTTGAGGCCATACAAAGCCTTATGAAGTTTATACACATAGTCTTTGTGATCGGGATCAACGAACCCAGGTGGTTGTGACACATATACTTCTTCTTGTAGGGGACCGTTAAGGAAAGCACTCTTCACATCCATTTGATGTAAAGTAAAACCATTGAAAGCGGCATAAGCAAGTAAGATGCGGATGGATTCAAGACGGGCAACGGGGGCAAAGGTCTCACCAAAGTCCAAACCTTCAACTTGTGAGTACCCTTGTGCCACTAACCTTGCCTTGTTATGGATGATTACCCCATTCTCATCTTGCTTATTCTTGAAAATCCATTTTGTTCCAATGACGTTGTGCTCGGTAGGTGGCCTCTTGACTAGTGACCATACTTGGTTGTGTTCAAAATTGTTCAACTCTTCTTGCATAGCAACAAGCCAATCGTTGTCCATCAATGCATCTTGTACCTTGAGGGGCTCAACACTAGACACAAACGAGAAGTGAGCACAATAGTTTGTCAAATGTTTACAAGTGACTCTACCTTCCGATATGCCAGTAAGAATTTTGTCAACATCAACACGACCGACGACTCGAGGCATGATGGAGGTTAGGGTTTCTCGAGGTTCAACTTCATGCCCATCATCCACGTCCTCAACATATGGATCATTAATGTGTGGTGGAATATCTTCTTGCTCATATTGCATTTGTTGAGGTTCATCATCAATGATTGGACTTTCTTGTTCTTGCCCTTGATGATGATCTTGTTCTTGAAGATTATCATGAAGATAAACTTGATCATCTTCTTGTACTTGGACTAAGGGCGTCGGTTGAACAATAGGAGTTTGTGGTGGTATGGTGTTGAAGTAGTTTGATGATGTGTGAGACTTCCATCTTCTTCTTCATCATCATGAGGTTCTTGTTCCATTGGAAGAAGTGCACCAACACCCATGGTCAGGATATCTTGAGAGGAATCTTCTTCACCTACATCAGTTAGATCAACTTGCTCCCCATGGGAGCCATTAAATTCATCAAGAACCACGTCACAAGTTTCTACAACACATCCATTGGATTTGTTGTAGACTCTATAGGCATGAGAGTTTGATCCATAGCCAACAAATATGCCCTCAATTGTTTTGGATTGAAATTTTCCTAACTGTTCTCTTTTGTTGAGGACGAAACATTTGCACCCAAATACACGAAAGTACTTGACATTTGGCTTGTTCCCAGTTAGGAGCTCATATGGAGCCTTTTCCAATATAGTACGGAGGAAGAGCCAGTTTGATGCATGGCATGCAGTGCTGACAGCTTCGGCCCAAAAACTATGTGTTGACTTGTATTGATCTAACATGGACCTTGCCATCTCCACAAGTGTACGGTTCTTCCTTTCGGCTACACCATTTTGCTGAGGAGTGCATGGAGCTGAATATTGATGCTCAATCCCTTCATCACTAAGTAATTCTTCCAAGGTATAGTTCTTGAACTCAGAGCCATTGTCACTTCTTATTGCCAAGATCTCTTTGTCAAACTTGCGTTGTGCTTGCTTGGCAAAATCAATGAAGGTGATCTTCGTCTCGTCCTTGGACTTGAGGAAAAACACCCATGTATATCTTGAGTAATCATCAACAATGACAAGTCCATACTTTTTCCCACCAAGACTATCCCATGAAGGAGGCCCAAAAATATCCACATGAAGGAGCTCCAGGGGCCTTGAAGTAGACACAATGTTCTTGGGTGGGTGCTTTGATTGATGTTGCTTCCCGGCTATGCATGCACTACACACATGATATTTCTCAAAAGAGACATTGGTTAGTCCAAGGATGTGATTCCTCTTTAAGAGATCTTGAAGATTTCTCATGCCGACATGGGCTAGCCGGCGATGCCATAGCCACCCCTTGTCGGCCTTGGCCATTAGACAAGTTGCATGGAATGTACTCTCTTTCGAGAAATCAACCGTGTAAAGGTTGCCATCCAACTCTCCAACAAAGGCCACTTCGAGAGTATCTCTCTTAAAGACTTTCACATCTATTAGTCCAAAAAGTGTATCATAACCAACAGAAGCCAATTGGTGAACAGAAAGCAAATGGTATTTAAGGGATTGGACAAGCATGAGATTTGCAAGAGACATGTCATTTGTGATAGCCACCTTGCCCAACCCGAGTACCTGTCCTTTTGAACCTCCACCAAACATAATGCTCATGAATGGTTGAATAGCTTCCATGAAATCATAGAGCAATTTGCCATCTCCGGTCATACGATTTGTACATCCACTATCAATCACCCATTTTACTCCACCAGAGAAGGAAACCTACACACAATTATGACTTGGTTAGAGGCACCCATTTTGCAATGGGACCTCTCAAGTTAGTCACAAGGGTCTCAGGGACCCAAATAGCATAGAATCGAAAAGCATTTCGAGGACCAATAAATTTTGCATAAACTTCTCCATCCTTAGTCTTACGAAGTACATAGGATGGAGGCATGAACTCTTTTGGCTTGTTGAGAGTGGGCATGCTCCTTGTGGCCTTCCCACTAACAACCTTACCTTTCTCCTTGTGCTCTTCTCGTACAAATGTTTCCTTTAGAGGGGTTGTGCACTTTTGAGAGGACGTCTTCTTCTTGCTTGTGCTTGGGTCAAATCCGAGTCCCTCTTTGGCAAACACCTCATTGTGTTGGCTCAATACCTCATTAAGGTTACCAGTCAAAAAAAATACCTCATTAAGGTTCTTTTGCCCTTGAGCACATGTCATGAGACCTTTCTAGATTTGAGCCTTGAGAAAGCGATTTTCCTCAAGAATAGATGATAGATCACTACTAGAGTTAGTAGTAAGCATTGAGGGAGTCCCGGACTAGGGGGTGTCCGGATAGCCGAACTATCATGGTCGGCCGGACTCCAAGATTATGAAGATACAAGATTGAAGACTTCGTCCCGTGTCCGGATGGGACTTTCCTTGGCGTGGAAGGCAAGCTTGGCGATACGGATATGTAGATCTCCTACCATTGTAACCGACTTTGTGTAACCCTAGCCCTCTCCGGTGTCTATATAAACCGGATGGCTTTAGTCCATAGGATGAACAACAATCATACCATAGGCTAGCTTCTAGGGTTTAGCCTCCTTGATCTCGTGGTAGATCGACTCTTGTAACACACATCATCAATATTAATCAAGCAGGACGTAGGGTTTTACCTCATCAAGAGGGCCCGAACCTGGGTAAAACATCGTGTCCCTTGTCTCCTGTTACCATCCGCCTAGACGCATAATTCGGGACCCCCTACCCGAGATCCACTGGTTTTGACACCGACATTGGTGCTTTCATTGAGAGTTCCTCTGTGTCGTCACCGATAGTCTTGATGGCTTCTTCGATCATCATCAATGACGCAATCCAGGGTGAGACCTTCCTCCCCGGACAGATCTTCGTATTCGGCGGCTTCGCACTGCGGGCCAATTCGCTTGGCCAACCGGAGCAGATCGAAAGCTACGCCCCTGGCCGTCAGGTCAGATTTAGAAGTTTGAACTTCACAGCCGACATCCGCGGGGACTTGATCCTCGATGGATTCGAGCCACAGCCGAGCGTGCCGCACTGTCACGGCGAGCATGATTTAGCTCTGCAGCCGGACAGTACCCTAGAGCCCGCACTCGAACCCGCTCCGATCTTCAAATTGGAGCCGGCTACGCCGGTCGAGGACGGATGGCTAGACACCGTCTCGGGGGCTGCAACCTCTACGGCGATAGAGTCAAACAATGACCTTGTCCCTCATAAAGCTCGTGACTCCGAGGTGCCGGACTCCTTGCCGGACTTTGAACCTCCCGCGCCCTCTCCGATCGACTCCGATTGGGCGCCGATCATGGAGTTCACCGCAGCAGACATCTTTCAACACTCACCTTTTGGCGACATCTTGAGTTCGCTAAAGTATCTCTCGTTATTAGGAGAGCCCTGGCCGGACTACGGTCAGGACGGTTGGGATGCGGACGACGAAGAAATTCAAAGCCCACCCACCACCCACTTAGTAGCCGCTGTCGACGATCTAACCGACATGCTAGACTACGACTCCGAAGACATCGACGGTATGGACGATGATGCCGGAGACGACCAAGAACCAGCGCCTACTGGGCACTGGAAAGCCACCTCATCATATGACATATACATGGTGGATATCCCAAAGGATGGGAATGCCGAAGGAACAACGGAGGATGACCCCTCCAAGAAGTAGCCCAAGCGCCGGCGTCATCGGCGCCGCTCTAAATCCCGCCACAGCAAGAATGAAGACTCCGGCACCGGAGATAATAATACACCGGACAGTGCCGAAGACAACCCACTCCAGCAAGATCCAGCGCAGGAGGACGGAGATGCCAGCCCTCATGAGAGAGCGGCAGAAGAAGAGGTAGAGGATTATATGCCTCCCTCCGGAGACGAGGCAAGCCTCGACGACGATGAATTCGTCGTGCCTAAAGATCCCGTCGAACAAGAGCGTTTTAAACGCAGGCTTATGGCCACGGCGAACAACCTCAAGAAAAAGCAGCAACAGCTTAGAGCTGATCAAGATCTGCTAGCCGACAGATGGACTGAAGTCCTCGTGGCCGAAGAGCATGAGCTCGAACGCCCCTCCAAAAGCTACCCTAAATGCAAGTTGCTCCCCTGATTAGAGGAGGAGGCGTATGAACCCGCATCACCAGGAGACAATACGGCTGACCGACCACCCCGTGGTCGCAACAGAGAGGCCTCTAGGCCCTTCACTAGACCCGTACCCCGGCATCGCTCGAAAAGCACAAGGCCACAGGGGAACGCTCCGGACTTGCGAGATATATTGGAGGATAGGGCAAGACAATCAAGATCGATCTATGGATCGCGTGGGCGCCCCACGACACATGGCGACAACCGTCGTGCCATACATAGTAAGTCCGGCCGGGCCGAACAAAATAGACAAAGCTCCCTTGAGCTCCGTCATGATATCGCCCAGTACAGAGGCGCCGCACACCCACTAGGCTTCACAGATGAAGTAATGGATCATCAAATCCCCAAAGGGTTTAAACCCGTCAATATTGAATCCTATGATGGCACAACAGACCCCGCGGTTTGGATCGAAGACTACCTCCTTCACATCCACATGGCCCGCGGCGAAGATCTTCACGCCATCAAATATCTCCCCCTCAAGCTTAAAGGACCAGCCCGGCATTGGCTTAACAGCTTGCCAGCAGAGTCAATTGGGAGTTGGGAAGACCTGGAAGCCGCATTCCTCGATAACTTCCAAGGCACGTATGTGCGACCACCAGACACTGATGACCTAAGCCACATAATTCAGCAGCCAGACGAATCGGCCAGACAATTATGGACATGATTCTTAACCAAGAAAAACCAAATCGTAGACTGTCCAGATGCGGAGGCCCTCGCGGCCTTCAAGCATAATATCCGCGACGAGTGGCTTGCCCGGCACCTGGGACAAGAAAAGACGAAATCCATGGCATCCCTCACATCACTCATGACCCGCTTCTGCGCGGGTGAGGACAGCTGGCTAGCACGCAGCAACAACCTCAGTAAAAATTCTGGCAGTCCAGATATCAAGGACAGTAATGGCAGGTCGCGTCATAACAAAAACAAACGCCGCATTAACGGCGACAATAGTGAGGATACGACAGTCAATGCCGGATTCAGAGGCTCTAAACCCGGTCAGCGGAAAAAGCCATTCAAAAGAACTACTCCGGGTCCGTCCAATTTGGACCGAATACTCGACCGCTTGTGCCAGATACACGGCACCCCCGAAAAGCCAGCTAACCACACCAATAGGGACTGTTGGGTATTCAAGCAGGCATGCAAGTTAATTAACGAAAACAATGACAAGGGGCTGCATAGAGATGACGAGGAAGAGACCCGACCGCCGAACAATAGAGGACAGAAGGGTTTCCCCCCACAGGTGCGGACGGTGAACATGATATAGGCAATGCACATACCCAAAAGGGAGCGGAAGCGTGCGCTAAGGGATGTATACGCAATGGAGCCAGTTGCCCCGAAGTTCAATCCATGGTCCTCCTGCTCGATCACTTTTGACCGAAGGGACCACCCCACCAGCATCCGCCACGGCGGATTCGCCGCATTGGTTTTAGACCCAATCGTCAACGGGTTTCACCTCACCATAGCCCTAATGGACGGCGGCAGCAGCCTGAACCTGCTTTATCAGGATACAGTGCGCAAAATGGGCATAAACCCTTCAAGGATTAAACCTACCAAGACGACCTTTAAAGGCGTCATACCAGGTGTAGAAGCCAATTGTACAGGCTCAATTACACTCGAAGTGGTCTTCGGATCCCCGGATAACTTCCGAAGCGAGGAGTTAATCTTCGACATAGTTCCGTTCCGCAGCGGCTATCATGCCCTGCTCGGACGTACCGCGTTTGCAAAGTTCAACGCGGTGCCGCACTACGCATACCTCAAGCTCAAGATGCCAGGCCCTCGAGGACTCATCACGGTCAACGGAAACACTGAATGTTCTCTCCGCGCGAAGGAACACACAGCGGCTCTCGCGGCAGAAGTACAATGCAGCCTCTTAAGGCAATTCTCGAGTCCGGCCGTTAAGCGGCCGGACATAGCTAAGCGCGCCCCGAGTAACATACAACAAGACCACCTGGCACGTTCCGAGCACGCGTAGCAGTGCGGCCCCAACCCCAGCCCCTGTAAAACGTCAAGACAGGTCCTTCGCGTACACTATTATGCTCTGAAGATACCATGGGCATGGGGAGAGGGGCACGACCACGATAGGCCCAGACTGCGGCTCAACCACACCAGGGGCTCTCAAGTGTGTCGTTCTTTTTTCTTTTCTTTTTCCTTTTTCACCCACAGGACTCTGTTCATCAGAGGCCCTGTCCGGCAGCAGACCTGCCGAACTCACGATGCAACAGCCAGGGAAGGATAAAGGCTACAACGAATATCCAGGTGGTCTCCATTACGAGCATTAAATCTGTTTTACGCACCATTCGGCAGCCTACCCCTGGAGGGGGACATGTTTAACAGTCCCATCCCTTGCTTATCGCACCATTTGTATCGTTCTGCACTTACAGCAGTCTTTCTTGAATAAACAATGCAGCACCTCTTTGCTTATAATTGCATTTCTTTTTTACATATGTTCATTTACGGCATGTTGCATCCGTACACTTTGGTATGGCTAAAATACACCAGGGGCTTATGTTTCCCTCATCATGGTGTGATAAGTCCGAACACTTTCACAAGTGTGGCACCCCGAACTTATAGCACTATATGCATCGGCTCCGAATCATGTCTTGGGTCAATAGTTGGGTTTGCCCGGCTCCCATGTTTTGGTACCTTACGTTCCGTTGTATCGGCTAAGGTAGCACTGGGAGAACCACTGCGATTGCGCCCCAGTTGAGCTGGGTTAATGCCTTAGTGGAGAAAGCTAAAACTGACCGTCATGATGAGGCGAGAGCCGATCGCTGTTTGAGAGGTTTTTTGCGAGTCCTTAAAGACTTATGCCGCTTAGAGCGAGGAGCCGGATCTTGTCCGGCCCAGGCATGGATAGCGCCCCAAATTAGGCCTTCCAAAGACTAGGGGCTTCGCCGGAATTTAAAATTATAGAATTCTATGGCTAAGTGAGAGTGTTCAAGCATTATAAGTCCGGTTGCCTTGTTCGCTGTGTTGAGCACCTCCCTAGATGGACCAAAAAATGGGAATAAGAGTGCTCAAGTTTATCCCGAACACACCAGCACTCGTGGCATGGGGGCTGAAGCTGGCGACTTGCCATCTCTCAGATTTGATAAACAGCTGCACAGAAGGTAATATTTTAAATTAACAAGCGTTGCTTAGCGCATATGAACTAAGTTTTCAGCGCACAGGATAACAAAATGCGAGTCTACTCAAAAATTACATCTTTGGAGCACTCACCCGCAATAGTGCGGGGCCCTTCAGCACACTCTTATAATACATCTCGGGCGTGCGATGCTCCTTGCCCTCTGGTGGCGGGTCTGTCACGAGCTTCTGGGCATCCATCTTGCCCCAGTGCACCTTTGCGCGGGCAAGGGCCCGACGGGCACCTTCAATACAGGTGGAGTGCTTGATGACTTTAACCCACGGGCACGCATCCACCAGCCGCCACACCAGGCCGAAGTAGCTCCCAGGCATGGCCTCCTTAGGCCACAGCCAAACTATGAGGCCCTTCATGGCCTGTTCGGCCGCCTTGTGGAGCTCGACCAGCTACTTCAGCTGGTCGCTAAGGGGCACCGGATGTCCGGCCTCAGCATACTGAGACCGGAAGACCTTCTCCGTCAAGCTCCCCTCCTCGGCCCGGTAGAATGCGGCAGCATCGGACACGCTGCAAGGAAGATCTGCGAACGCTCCTGGAGAGCTCCGAATTCGGGTAAGCAACAGGTAATTAACACTCACATGCTTACTTTGCATGAAAAATGCCTTACCCGCTGCTATTTTCTTCACTGCCTCGATCTCCTGGAGGGCCTTGTAGGCTTCGGCCTTAGCGGCTTTGGCACTCTCAAGAGCCGTTGCAAGCTCAGACTCTCGAGTCTTCGAGTCACGCTCCAGGCTCTCATGTTTTTTCACGAGATCCTGGAGCTCTTGTTGTACCTCCGCCACCCGCGCCTCCTGCTTCTCTCGCTCGGTGCGCTCTGCGGCCGCATTGCGTTCGGCCGCGGCCACCGCCTCTTTCAGGGTCGCCACCTCGTTAGTGGCCCCTGCAATACAAACGTTATCCTTGTCATTCCTTTCTGCAACCAAAATCCTTTTCTGCAAGGTACAATTTTAATAAGGTGTTACTCACCTTCCTTGTCCTCGAGCTGCTTCTTGGCACGGCCGAGCTTGTTCTCGGACCACTCGAGGCTTTCCTTCAAAGTATTGACCTCCACAGTCAGTGCGACAGAGGTCAGTAGCGCAGCCTGCAATCCCATATTGACATATTTTTTATGACTCCTGCGTATATCTTCTTAAGATCCTCAGTCCGGCTTTTCTTTCCAAACACCGAACCGAGCATCAGGGGCTACTGTCTATGCGGTACTATTTTACATATATCAAAATTCTTACCTCAAAGCCTGTTAGAAGGCTGTTGCAGGCTTCGGTCAGCCCGCTCTTGGCGAGCTGAACCTTCTGAATCACCGCACTCATAACAGTGTGGTGTTCCTCTTCAATGGAGGCGCCATTGAGCGCCTCCAGCAAGTTATCCGGCGCCTCCGGTTGGACAGAGGCTGCCGGCGTCACGGTCTTGCCCTTCTTACGAAGGGGTCGCCCGCCGGACTCCGGAGTAGGGGTGGGCATAAAAAACTGAGATCCGAAAAACCGACCCGAAGTATCAGGACCGAGACCGAAATGACCTGAACCGAATAAATCAGTTGCTTTCTCGGTGCCCAGATTTAGAAAACCGATTATAGTTCGGCTACTTCGGTCGTCATCGATGGCTAACCGAATACACCGAGGAACCGAGGGCATTCCTACAATGGCCCAAAAAATAGCCCAGCCCATTACGTGAAGTCACCACTTGCCTTCTCTCTATCATCATCGCTACAGCCCCAGCCCAAGTCCCTCCACTCGATCGATTCCCCATCCAAGCGGGAACCCTAGGTTGCGAGCCTACCAGGCTGCAACCCTTCCTGCTCAGCCGCCACCCCTCCAGCCCTCCATACCCCACACCCTCCTCTCCACTGCAGTAGGCGGCGACGATGTCCGGCAGCTTGCGCGGCGCGCAGGCGCAGCAGTGATTCTTGGGCTAGCACAATCTCCTCCTCCCCCTACTTCTCCAACGCCCTCACTTCCTCTTCTGCTTACATTGGCGGCTGGCGAGTGTGAGATAACATCCAGCTGCACCTACTCTTCCTTTCTTTAATATAATCTTGTGTGTTCGTTGATCCTTTTTGCCATGGAATGCTCGCGATTGCCAATTTTTCTGGCTAGATTCAATTATGTTCGGTTTATTCGGTCAAACCGACACCGAACCGAAATTCCTGATGGACCGAATCGCCGGTTCATCATTTTCAAGATAACCGATCTGTGACCAATCTCAGAAAACCAATTTTTTTATAAAACCGATGAACCAAACCGAACAACTCGGTTAAACCGAATGCCCACCCCTACTCCGGAGCCACTGTGGGTTCCGGAGCCGAGTCCGGTGCAAAGTCCGGGAGGTTGTCCTGCGACACCTCCGGGGCCTCCTCCTCCTGGTGGGTCCCTTCCTGGGATCCCACCTCGGCATCGTCCGCGTCACGGGGAGTGGAGGCAGTTGGAAGGGAATCCATATCCGACGCACCTAAGGACCCGCTCGACGAAGCGGGAAGATCATCCTTGGGCGGACTGCAGGGTTGTATGCGGCATTAGAAAGACATTATGTGGCGAAAAGGAAAAACCTTGAAGTTATTCGGGAGTCCGGATACTTACGATCTCGCCAGGGGCTTGGCCCTTGGAGGCCAGTCCTCGTCGTCGTCACTAGCGTTGGTAGAGCAGTCCGGGGGAAGAGTTTTTCCCTTCTTGGACCCTTCGGACTCCCTTGTTGGGGAGGCCTTCCTTTTCTTCCCTCCCCCCGCTGGGGGAGAGGCTTTCTTCTTCTCCTCCTCGCCTTGGTGGGAGCAGTCGGCCTCGGATTCATCATCCGTTAGCACCTGAAAATGGGAACTCTCCCGAGTCCCCGTGGCCTTCTTCTTGGCCTTCTTCTCTGGCACCATGTGGGGTGCCGGAGCCAACAGCCACGTTAGGTGGGCGTCAGCTGGGTCCTCTGGCAATGGGGCCGGACAGATAGTCCGTTCGGCCTTCGCTAGCTAGTCCTGTCAAAGGTAAAGGGAGTTTAGATCCTGCATAGAGTCAAACTATGGAAAGCAAGTGACAAAATCACTTACCTCATCAGCTGGACGCTGCGAGCGGAATCCGTGATCTTCGGTAGCGGATACGGGAGCCTCGGCGCCCTTCAACAGCACCTTCCAGACATCTTCGTACGTAGTATCGAAGAGCCCGCTCAGGGTCTGGTGCTGCGCCGGATCAAACTCCCACATGTTGAAACCCCGTCGTTGGCACGGGAGAATCCGGCGGATGAGCATGACCTGGACTACGTTGACAAGCTTGAGCTTCTTGTCCACCAGCTTTTGGATACAGGCTTGGAGTCTGGTCAGCTCCTCCGAATCGCCCCAGATCCGGCCACTCTCTTTCCAGGAGGTGAGCCGTGTAGGGATGCCGGATCTGAATTCGGGGGCCGCTGCCCAATCAGGGTCACGCGGCTCGGTGATGTAGAACCACCCCAATTGCCACCCCTTAATGGTTTCCACGAACGTGCCTTCCAGCCACGTAACGTGGGACATCCAGCCCACCATGGCGCCTCCGCACTCCGCTTGGATGCCCTTAACAACCTTCGGCTTGACACTGAAGGTCTTGAGCCACAAGCCGAAGTGGGGCTGGATGCAGAGGAAGGCCTCGCACACGACGATAAACGCCGAGATGTTGAGGATGAAATTCGGGGCCAGATCATGGAAATCCAGGCCGTAGTAGAACATGAGTCCCCGAACAAAGGGATGAAGTGGGAAGCCCAGTCCGCGGAGGAAATGGGGAAGAAATACTACCCTCTCATGGGGCCTGGGGGTGGGGATGAGCTCTCCCTCGTCGGGGAACCGATGCGCGATGTTGCTGGACAAATATCCAGCGTTGCGCAGCTTCTGGATCTGCTCCTCCGTGACGGAGGAGGCCATCCACTTGCCTCCCGCTCCGGACATAGTTGGAGAAGGTTGAGGTGAGAAAGTGCGGACTTTGGGCGCTGGAGCTCGAGTTCGCGGAGATGGATAAGCCAAGGAGGAAGAAGGCGCACGTAAAAGGGTTGGATCTTTATCCCCTTATATGGGCGGACAAAAACATGTGTCCCCACCGGCCTGGTAAGACTCGCTTACCTCCCAAGCATCACAATCAATGGCGCGGTTGGGTTACCCACGTTCGTATTGATGGGAATCCCGGAATAAGGGGAACACGATCTCTGCTTCGACAAGACGTGCCAAGGAAACCGCTTCGCCAAACGCGCTGAGGTGGAACAATAAAAACGATTCGAGTAAAGGCTTGGTAGTGGTGTGACATCACGCCACAAAATACGTCAGCAGATTGAATTTGTGCAATATTATTCTCTCTACCGTGGTACGTGGAATTTACTTTTGCAGAGCCGGACACTATCCTGGTGTTCACAATCTTCTATAAATTATTCAGAGGAAGAACTCGCCTTGCAATGCCGAAGACAACATGCGCGCCGGACTTGTCGTCATTGAAGCCCGGTTCAGGGGCTACTGAGGGAGTCCCGGACTAGGGGGTGTCCGGATAGCCGAACTATCATGGTCGGCCGGACTCCAAGATTATGAAGATACAAGATTGAAGACTTCGTCCCGTGTCCGGATGGGACTTTCCTTGGTGTGGAAGGCAAGCTTGGCGATACAGATATGTAGATCTCCTACCATTGTAACCGACTTTGTGTAACCCTAGCCCTCTCCGGTGTCTATAGAAACCGGATAGCTTTAGTCCATAGGATGAACAATAATCATACCATAGGCTAGCTTCTAGGGTTTAGCCTCCTTGATCTCGTGGTAGATCCACTCTTGTAACACACATCATCAATATTAATCAAGCAGGACGTAGGGTTTTACCTCCATCAAGAGGGCCCGAACCTGGGTAAAACATCGTGTCCCTTGTCTCCTGTTACCATCCGCCTAGACACACAGTTCGGGACCCCCTACCCGAGATCCGCCGGTTTTGACACCGACAAGCATCAACATTGATAATAGGAGAAGAGTAAGCCTTGGCTAGAGTTTCAAGATAAGTAAGTTTGAGCGTCTCAAAACTCTTTGTAAGAAGGATGAGCTTTTCTTCCTTAGTCTTGAGGGACATGGATAGAAGCTCACAATCCTTAGAGAGAGAAGCATGTGACTGCACAAGCTTACTTTTATCATTCATCAACTCCTCACAAGAGTCAATACCCTTTTCCAAGGAGGCAAGATCTTTAGTATGAACATCAATGTTTGCACCAATTTTTAAGCATAATTCATCATTTCGTGCTTCCTCATATTGGACTTTTCGCTCAAGGATTTCACATTTTTCCTTTTCCTTGGTGATGAGGGTTTCGAGTTCCTTAATGGTGATGATGTGCTTACTCACCATCTCCATAAGCATACGAAACATAGTGAGCTTCTTTCCTTTGAGGGAGCACATGAACTTATTAAGTTCAGCAAGCATAGGATCATCTAGATCATCATCCTCATAAATATCCTCCGCATCAAGATATTCATCACTAGGAGTAGACGGAGTGCAAAGAGGAGGATTTGATCGTGGGGTTACCTTGACCTTGTCAGGAGTGCTTTTGTCCTCTCCATATTCTACCACGGCCTTTGCCATTAGACACGTGTGAGCGTTGCCCTTGTAGTCTTTCATGTAGTTGTAGGTGACCACATCACCACTCTTGTTCACTAACCTCAAAGTGTTTTGAGAGTCTTGAGAAACTTCGGCAACACCACTAACATCATCCGGATTGGATTCTTCTTGAGCAACCATTGCTTTCCCATCTCTCTTCTTGAGCTTGGAGTTCAAAGGATTTGGCAACTTCTTCTTGGGAAAAATCTTGGGAAACCTTGGTTTATCCTCTCTCTTCTCATAGGGGCACTCATTTGAGAAGTGGTTGGTTTCTTCACAGTTGTAGCATTTTCTTACTTTCTTCTTTTGAAATCTTCCCTTGAATTTTCCCGCGCTAAACTTCTTGACAAAGAGAGCCATGTCTTCATATGAAGGGCCCTCATTGGATTCAATCTCATCACCATCTTCATCATCTTCTTCTTCTTCCTCTTCTTCACTTTGGTCATCTTCACATACATGTTTGGCCTTCAATGCAAGATTGATCTTTCATGATGGAGTACCATGCATGGCAAGATGTTTTCTGGCATTTTCCTTTGACTCTTCAAATAGTTGGAAGGTGGATATGATGTCATCTGTAGTCATTTCCTTGAAGGCATGGTGTTGTCTTATGTCCCACACCATTTGATGGTGATATGGGGCAAGACCATGAAGCAACTTATCCACAAGGAATCGCTTAGTCATGTTGAATCCATCTTGTGTCTTGTCACACTCACACGACTCAATGTCAGCGATGAGAGTCATGAGACACTCAAGGAGTTGATTGGGAGTTTCACCTTTCTCCATACAAAAGTTTTGCGATTGCCCCTTGGCAATTTCATATTGAGCACTCCAGAGGGTGGAGGTACCGGTCTTGGATCTTATAATGCTTTCCCATAGTTTCTTGGCACTTGTGATGTGTCTGAACGGTCTCCTTTGCTTTTCAACCATAGCTCTCCTTATGCACATGATTGCAGTGTCATTGAGATTCTTGTCATAAATTTCTCTTGGTGTAGGACTCTTTGGATCAACCACATGGTACCCATACTCCAAGATTTCCAGCATCTCATTGTTTCCATATCGAAGATGATCCTGCATAGCAACTCTCCATAAGGCAAAATCAGAAGTAGCATCAGGAAAATGAGGTTTGCCTTGAGGATTATATTTCGGTTTCTCAACTTGGGGTCTTGCATAAAGCCAAGGAGCACCAGAGTGATCATTGCTAGGAGGTTGTTGACCAAATGACGGAGCAATCACAGTTGGCCTCGAAGTCGCACCACCCGAAAGTGGTGCAGGCACCGTGGACAACGTGGCTAATCTCATTTGGACCAAGGCCTCAAGAGAAGCATCATGCTCCTCCTTTTGCTTAGCAAGGGCCCGTTCCATATCCTCAGAAGTAAAGGACTTGACTCCAGAAGAAGCATCGCCTTTATCCTTCGGATCTGCAACAAGGGGAGTCCCATCAGGGTTCATCTCGCTCTAGGGCAGTTAAGCCACAAGAATAGAGCACGAGGCTCTGATACCAATTGAAAGGATCGAGATGGACCTAGAGGGGGGTGAATAGGTACAATTACAAATTTTATTATTACTAAGCAATTTTAGGCAATAATGCGGAATATGAGAGTGAGCCTAACAATTGCAAGAGTAGTACTAAGTGCTAAGCAAGTAACACGAGTATGAAAGGAAGCAAGCACAATATGAGATAAGTAAGAGCTAAGAGACAAGTAACCACAAGTAGAGAGTTAGGGTTAGGAATAACCACAACTCCGAGAGACGAGGATGTATGCCGATGTTCACTTCCTTGGAGGGAAGCTATGTCACCGTTAGAGAGGTGGATGTTACCACAAATGCACACCAACGCCATGAAGGCTCACCCTATTCTCCCTTTGAGACAACACCATCAAGGTGCTTCTAAACCACTAGTGGTAGAACATGGGGTGGTCTCCAAACCCTCACAAAGTTTTCTGGGGGTAATCACAAAGGTCGATTCCTCTCTGAAAGACTCCTACCGCCTATGAGTCTCCAACCTCCAAGAGTAACAAGAACGATGGGGAAAAGCTCAAAACTTGCTCAAATCATGAATTCCTTTGGTGCAAAGAAGGAGAAGGAGTGGATCTATCACTTGATTGGACAACTTCTGTCAAATGCTCTCAAATCCCTTGGGGATCTAAGATTTGATGTGGAGGAGTGAGAGAGAGAGAGAGAAATGTGTTCTAGGGTTTGTTCAAAGTGAGTGGTCAGCCCTCTCCCGTGGGCAAGAAGGGCTATATATAGTGTGAGCACAAATGTGGCCGTTGTAGCATAAGTGAATGGGCAGGCCGGACATCCGGGCAGGGTGGCCGGACATCTGGGCTGGCGAGGCACTAGAAGAACCGAGGAGAAGGCTGGAAAAAACAGAGGGGCCGGACATCCGGGGAAAAGACCGGACATCCGGCAACACAGGAAGGCCCGGACATCTGGGGTGAAGCCCGGACATTCGGCAGCAACGTGCAAACCTACTGGAGTCGGGATGACAAGGAGCCGGACATCCGGGGAAAATACCAGACATCCGGCGTGGCTGGGAGTCCCGGACATCTGGGGTGCAGCCCGGACATCCGGCGTGAGCGTGCAGTCCTAGTGGTGTCTAAACAGCAGTGAGCCGGACATCCGGATGGCAGCCCGGACATCCAGGATGGCAGCAAAAAAACATGTGGACCAAAGTATTTTTGTGTGACCCTAAGTTTTTATTGAATCTAGGAATTATTGTAGCTTGAGCAAGTCTTTCACTAACCCTACCGATCCCCTCTTAATAGTGCGGGATCCTATACTCAAGAAAACAAATATGAAATCAATTTTTATTCTTCATCCTTGAGTAAAATCACTTTGTATGCTCTTGATCCACACACACTTCGTTGAACCGGGGACTAACACCTAAGATATACTTAACAACCATTGTTAGTCCCCTACATGTATATTGTCATCAGCATCAAAACATGATGTAAGGGCATGATTGCTCTTTCAAAAGGCCCGATCATGGGTTTTCGCCTAGAAGATCATGTCACATCAATATCTACAACAAGGTAACAACGTAAAAACACCATCATTGCCAGGTATAATTAACTAGGATCATACCTAAGGTTTTCACCCTAGAGCTCGAGAAGCACCATCAAATGAAATTCATCATGTTATGTCATCACCATTTGTCCATGATTTCAGCATCTAAGTAGCACAGTCTTGACGTGAGATGTCACACAAATAAAGACCATGCCCGCACAAGCAAGCGGTCAAGCCGCAACAAGAGTTGGGCTCCACTAAATTGTTCGAACGACCAAGGTTGACATCGCATACACGACAAAGATTGATGAGGAAGGAACGTACAACACCAAAATCCAAAATTGGAACGCTATGGCAGCATGCACCGTTTTATTGCTCCGACATCCTCGTATGTGGCGGCAGCATTAGTCGACTAGCAACGCAGGACCAAGGCACCACCCGCACACCAGAATGGAGGACCACCTCGTTGGTACGCAGACGGCGTCCATTGTCTCCAGCATACCTATAGATGAGATCGCGAACACCCACTGGTAGAAAATATGGCTTTGGTTCAGGCCTGGTTAGCCCATTATTCCCGGTTCAGTCCAGAACCAGAACCTGGACCCATGGGGGCATTGGTCCTGGTTCATGAGGCCAGGGGGCCTGCCGGGACTCGTGGGGGCATTGGTCCCGGTTCGTCTGGCCCTTTGGTCCCGGTTGGTTGGACGAACCAGGACCAATGGGCCTCGCTCCTGGCCCACCACCATTGATCTCGATTGGTGGCTTGAACCGGGACCAAAGGGTGTCCTTTAGTCCCGGTTCCAGCCACGAACTGGGACCAATGTGATGCCTATATATACCCCCTCACCGGCGAGCAGAGCACTCCACACTGCTCTATTTATTCTGGCTGGCGAGGGCAGGGCTTTGTGGTGCTCTAACCCACCTCCTATGCACATGAGGTGTTCGATGGAATGCCCGAGCCACACTACTTAAGCTTTCTCCTCTTCAAGCTCGATCTCCAATCTCCATTTTCCTCCATATTTGTCTAGGTTTGCGTTCCGTCACGTCCCGTCCCCGTCTTCACCGCCATTGATCGCCCGCGTCGATCTCGTCGCCGGCACCATCGTGGTGAGCCTCTTGTTCTTATCTTCTTTCTGAAAGGAAAAAAAATTATTACTTGTATGTTTAGATAGATACTTGTATAATTTTCTTACTTTTATTATTGCTTCGTATTATATAGTGCGATGTTTTGGTATCCGCCCCATCGGTCCTCGTCCTGTCTATGATTCGGATGTGGTATATATTATCTTTTATAACTATTTGGTTCATTTATTGTTTATGACAATTATGCCGACCAACCTGACATAGATTTTATTTATCTAGGAGGTATGTGAACCAGAAATTCCAACCGACCCTATTGTCGAGAGGTTAAATTTAGTTGAAGAAGAAAACAACTACTTGAAGGAAAAAATAAAAAAATTGAGGAGGAGAAGATGATATTGGAGTTGCATGTTGCAGATGTCGTCGATGATCACAAGATCAAGATGGATGCAATGCGCTTGAAGATTAGAAAGATTAGAAAATATGCCATTCATACCGAGGCTTGGTATCATTATGTCGTTGGATCAATTGTTACCTTGGTTGCGATTATGATTGCATTTGTTTTCGCATTGAAATGTCTTACATAGTTTCAATGTATGGTTTAATTAGATGCTCTGGAGAGCTATATGTTGTTCAATGAGAACTATGTATGTACTTTGGTTTTAATGTGATGATGAACTTCTATTAATTTGGTCACTTAATTATCTATTCATGATGTTCTGTAATGGTTTTTGACACACTTAATTATATATAATGCACGCAGATGAACCGGCAATGGATGTACGGTGACAGACACACCTCCGAGTACATTAAGGGCGTGCTTAATTTTCTCGAAGCGGCTGAGGCAAACAAGCGGAATGGTTTTATGTGTTATCCATGCCCTATATGTGGGAATACGAAGTCTTACTCTGACTTGAAAACCCTTCACACCCACCTGCTTTATAAGGGTTTCATGCCACACTATAATGTTTGAACCAAGCATCGAGAAATAGGGGTTATGATGGAAGACAGCGAAGAAGAAGAGGACGATGACAACTATGTGCCCCCTGAATGCGGTGATGCTGCAATGGGGGAAGCTGTTGCAGATCAAGAGGAACCAGACGATGTGCCCGATGATGATCTCCGTCGGGTCATTGTTGATGCAAGGAGATAGTGCGAAAGTGAAAAGGAGAAGCTGAAGTTTGATCGCATGTTAGAGGATCACAAAAAAGGTTTGTACCCCAATTGCGAAGATGGCGACACAAAGCTCGGTACCGTACTGGAATTGCTACAGTGGAAGGCACATAATGGTGTGCCTTACAAAGGATTTGAGAAGCTACCGAAAATATTGAAGAAGAAGCTTCCAAAGGATAACGAATTTCTCGACAGTACGTATGCATCAAAGAAGGTTGTATGCCCTCTAGGATCGGAGGTGCAGAAGATACACGCATGCCCTAATGACTGCATCATGTACCGCGATGCGTACGAGGATTTGAACGCATGCCCGATATGCGGTGCATTGCGGTATAAGATCAGACGAGATGACCCTGGTGATGTTGATGGCGAGTGCCCCAGGAAGAGGGTTCCTGCCAAGGTGATGTGATATGCTCCTATAATACCACGGTTGAAACGCCTATTCAGAAACAAAGAGCATGCCAAGTTGATGCGATGGCACAGAGAGGACCGTAAGAAAGACGGGAAGTTGAGAGCACCCACTGACGGGTCGTAGTGGAGAAAAATTAAGAGAAAGTACTGGGAGGAGTTTGCAGGTGATGCAAGGAACGTATGGTTTGGTTTAAGCGCGGATGGCATTAACCCTCCTGGGGAGCAGAGGAGCAATCATAGCACCTGGCCCGTGACTCTATGTATCTATAACCTTCCTCCTTGGCTGTGCATGAAGCCGAAGTTCATTATGATGCCAATTTTCATCCAAGGCCCTAAGCAACCCGGCAACGACATTGATGTGTACCTAAGGCCATTAGTTGAAGAACTTTTACAACTGTGGATTGGGAACGGTGTACGGTGTGGGATGAGCACAAATAGGAGGAATTTGACATGCATGCATTGCTGTTTGTCACCATCAATGATTGGCCTGCTCTTAGTAACCTTTCAGGATAGACAAACAAGGTATACCACGCATGCACGCACTGTTTAGATGACACCGAAAGTATATACCTGGACAAATGCAGGAAGAATGTGTACCTGGGGCATCATCGATTCCTTTCGACCAACCATCAATGTCGAAAGAAAGGCAAGCATTTTAAAGGCGAGGCAGGTCACCAGAAGAAGCCCGCCATGTGTACCGGTGATCACATACTTGCTATGGTCAATGATTTAAAAGTAATCTTCGGAAAGGGTCCCAGTGGACTATCTGTTCCGAATGACGCTGAGGGACACGCACCCATGTGGAAGAAGAAATCTATATTTTGGGACCTACCCTACTGGAAAGACCTAGAGGTCCGCTCTTCAATCGACATGATGCACGTGATGAAGAACCTTTGCGTGAACCTGCTAGGCTTCTTGGGCATGTATGGGAAGACAAAAGATACACTGGAGGCACGGGAGGACCTGCAACGTTTGCACGAAAAAGATGGCATGCCTCCAAAGTAGTATGAAGGTCCTGCCAGCTACGCTCTTACCAAAGAAGAGAACGAAATCTTCTTTGAATACCTGCTCAATATGAAGGTCTCGTTTGGCTACTCGTCGAATATAAAGGGAATAATAAATATGGCAGAGAAAAAGTTTCAGAACCTAAAGTCTCATGACTGCCACGTGATTATGACACAACTGCTTCCGGTTGCATTGAGGGGGCTCCTACCGAAAAACGTTCCATTAGCCATTGTGAAGCTATGTTCATTCCTTAATGCAATCTCTCAGAAGGTGATCGATCCAGAAATCCTACCAATGTTAAGGAGTGATGTGGTGCAATGTCTTGTCAGTTTCGAGCTGGTGTTCCCACCATCCTTCTTCAATATCATGACGCACGTCCTAGTTCATCTAGTCGACGAGATTGTCGTTCTGGGCCCTGTATTTCTACACAATATGTTCCCCTTTGAGAGGTTCATGGGAGTCCTAAAGAAATATGTGCGTAACCGCGCTAGGCCATAAGGAAGCATCTCCATGGGCCATCAAACAGAGGATGTCACTGGGTTTTTTGTTGACTTCATTACTGACCTTAAGAAGATAGGTCTCCCTCAATTGCGGTATGAGGGGAGACTGGGTGGAAAAGGCACGCTAGGAAGGGACTCAATAATATGTAGGGACGGGCATTCTTGGTCTCAAGCACACTACACGGTTCTACAGAATTCTACCTTGGTGACCCCGTATGTCGATGAACACACGAACATTCTGCGCTCCAAACACCCGGACCAGTGTGACGAGTGGATTACATGTGAACACATCAGGAGTTTCGGCAGTTGGTTCGAAACACATCTCAGGTGTGACAACACTGTTTCTGATGACCTGTACTCGTTGGCGAGGGAACCATCTTTGACTATAATGACTTACAAAGGGTACGAGATAAATGGGAATACATTTTACACGATCGCCCAAGATCAAAAGAGCACCAACCAAAACAGTGGTGTCCGCTTTGATGCAGCAACCAAGAGGGTAAAGGACACATATTATGGTTACATAGTGGACATATGGGAACTTGACTATAGACATGATATTAAGGTCCCTTTGTTTAAGTGCAAATGGGTCAGTCTGTTAGGAGGCAGGGTACAGGTAGAGCCACAGTATGGAATAACAATAGTGGATCTGAACAATCTGTGGTACACAGACGAACAATTCGATCTAGCCAATGATGTGGCGCAGGTTTTCTATGTGAAGGACATGTCTACCAAACCGAGAAAAAGAAAAGATAAGGAAGCAGATACATCATACGATGAGCCAAAGCGCCACATACACTACAAAAAAAGGACACATCCGTGACATTTTGGGCCGAACGAATTTTTTTCTGTCATACATATGACACTTCTATGACGATAATTGTGTCAAAACCCGGTATCATCATAGATGTGGTGGGCTCCTACTTCTATGACAAAAAATCATGACAGAAAATGGGCTTTTCGTCCTGGGCGGGCCGGAGAAGCAGCTACATGACATTCTTTGGGCCGTCCATGACGGAAAAAACTATGGTAGAAGCGAGGGGGAGGAAAATTTTGGGGAGTTGCCGGTTACGGTGGGAGGTCGGGGGCTGAGCGATGCGCGTTTCTCTCGTACACTTACGCGCGTGTGTGCGAGGCGTTGGCTCTAACTAAACCCGAGCGAGGCGTTGGGCTCTAACTGAACCCGAGCGATTGCACTGCAGGCTACGCGTTACTCAACCCGAGCGATCGATCGATGGCTGTTAACTGAACCCGATGGAGCGATTCCTTCGCTACTGTTGCTAACTGAAGCCGATCAATTGGATGAACAGTGAGCATTGCGGGGGGGGGAGGGGGGGTTGGATGAACAATGAGCTGTGATGTTGCCTCTGGATGAACAAGACCCCGTGGTGTGGAGGGCTGGATGAATAGTAGACGGTGGAGGGGTGGCCGTGGAGGGGTGGTTGAACATGACCCCGTGGTGTGGAGGGCTGGATGGACAGTAGATGGTGGAGGGGTGCCCGTGGAGGGGTGGTTGAACAGTAGCCGATGGAGTAGCACATGGTGGAGGCTGGATGAACAGGAGCCCATGGAGGCTGGAGGAGGTCGACGGTAGCCTGTGGAGGCTGGAGGAGGTCAACGGTGGAGATGAACAGTATCCCGTGGAGTCCCGTTTTGCGGTATGCCACACCCCTCCCGATGAACAGGACCCCGTTTCAACCGTAGGAGGTCCGTTTCCTCCGTTTTGCGGTACGCCACACCCCTCCCGATCAACAGGACCTCCGTTTCGACCGTAGGAGGTCCGTTTTGTCCGTTTTGCGGTATGCCACACCCCTCCCGATAAGCAGGACCCCCGTTTCGACCTTAGGAGGTCCGTTTCCTCCGTTTTGCGGTACTCCACACCCCTCCCGATCAATAGGACCCCATTCCGAATGTGGCCGGTCGAACACAAGGTCGTTTCCTCCGTTGTGCGGTACACCAGGCCTCGCTTCCATCGCCTGTTCCGTCCAAGCCGGTGGGCTCCCACGCGTTCCATTGCCTCCCGATGAACACGACGCATTCCGTTGCCTCCCCATGAACACGACACATTCCATTGCCTCCCCATGAACACGACGCATTCTGTTGCCTCCCCATGAACACGAGCCCTCGCCGTACGTATGCGCGACTAGGCGTTCGAGACCCCGCCCATATGTACACATACGTGGCCATATTTTCTTTCTTGCACCCTGGCCGTTGTATGTACGTGTACATGCTACGTGCGCGCCTCTACATCGACCAGTATGTACGTACACGTTCGCGACCAGGATGACAACGGTACGTACGCTTCGACCAGGTGGGTTCCGACTGTCAGGCACTTCCTTGCCTACAAAGATGTAGCTGGTGGGTCCCAGCAGTCAGGGGGCGAATCGTTTTGGTTTTTTTTGCCCGGACGCACTTCCTTGCGTGCGAAGGTGTAGCTGATGGGTCCCAGCAGTCAGGGGGGCGAATCGTTTTTCTTTTGCCCGGACGCACTTCCTTGCGTGCGAAGGTGTAGCTGCTGGGTCCTAGCAGTCAGGGGGGTGAATCATTTCTTTTTGCCAGGACACACTTCCTTGCGTGCGAAGGTGTAGCTGGTGGGTACCAGCAGTCGGGGGGCGAATCGTTTTTTTCAGACGCACTTCCTTGTGTGCGAAGATGTAGCTGGTGGGTCCCAGCAGTCAGGGGGGCGAATTGTTTTTTTCAGACGCACTTCCTTGCGTGCGAAGATGTAGCTCGTGGGTCCCAACAGTCAGGGGGCGAATCATTTTTTTCGTGAAATTCTGTGGCCCGTCTGGTGGGTCCCCACTGTCAGGTGGAGGAATAAATATTTTGCGCGTAATAAGGAGGCACTTCCTTGCGGCTACCGTGGACCCAGCTGTCAGCCTCTCCACATACAGTCCACGTCCGATGGAAGTCGTTCCTTGACCATGTTGACCACGCCGCGCCGAGAGCACCACGGCGGTGGACGACGGCGAGGCCTAGGAAGGGGACGACGCGAAGCTGGGGAATACGCGGTAGTGGATGCACACACGGAGAGGAGTACGAGGGTTCACTGGTTCGGCTGCGCTGCCATTGCTGCAGAATAACAGGGGGTGTGGGTGAGTGGAGGAATGGCCTGGCCAGCGGTGGGAGTAGTAGGGGGCGATGAGGCCTCCGCGGCAGCACAACAGTCCATGGGAGGCAGGAGCAGGCGACACGACCGGCGCTGCTTTGGGCGGCTGGAGCAAGAAGACCAGAGGTTGAAGAAGCACGACGGCCGTTGGATGGACATCGTACGGTCACTGCATCTAGAATCGTTTATATTGACTAAGTTGACAAAGCCCTTGGTACGTCAACTTAGTAGGCCCACAGGTCAGCTTCCGAAACGGTGCGCCCCAGATGTCAGGGGGAGGAATCATTTTTTGGGCGGGTGAAGCTAGAATATCCGAGATTGAAGAAGAAGCACGACATCCGTTGGATGGACATCCAATGACCACTCCTGCTAGAACCGTGTGTTGACTATAAGTTGACAAAGCATTGCATACGCATCAACTCTGTTTTTTTAGGGGACGCGTCAACTTAGTAAGGCCAGAAGTGTGTGGCAGAGAACTTATAGCCCATTTGAGATTTGTAAAAATGTGTAGCCCTTTTTTGAATTCTAATGGAATTTACTATAGCCCATTTACAGTTTGTTAAAAGTACAGCCCATTTCAACCAACGGTTCAAAACAGAATTCAATAAAATTCCCCACATTTTGATGGGATCCGAATATTTTTATCCCGAAATTTCTAGTCAGATTAAATACAATTTCAATATAAATTTATATTACGTAAAAATCCAACGAAACATTGTGCTCGCAAGAATTAATGAAATTAAAATTTTCAATATCCAAAAATAATATTTTATAAAGTAATCATTGTTTGGTGCATTTTTTTATTGTTACTACCCAGTTTTTATAATCACATCCCATTTATTATTTCTTAAAGCCCATTTTCTTGTTAAGCCTAATGCTTCCCTCCTAGGAAAGATTTGCAGCCCAGCGGGGCAGAGAATAACAACTTGACCTTGCCTGGTTATTCCTAAAAAAAGTATAGCTGGGCTAGCCATTTTCAGCTTGAAAAAAATTAATATCTGGGCTGGATATCTGGCCTGGGCTAGACGGGCCACAGCCCGCCCAGTTAATACCTGCAGCGATGTTTTCGTTGTTGTTCAGAGGAGAAAAATTAATATCTGGGGTAAACATTGAAAAACTCTGTAGTGCTCACACCTCAAAAACACAAATACTGCTCGAGCTGCTTGGTCCCAGCTGTCGGCCGCTTCTTGTGCAATTCTCTCGTTTATTGACTACTCCCTCCTTTCCGGTTTATAATGCTCAATTCAAAAATCTCATCAATCAAGGTAGATGGCGAGTGGTGGAATACTTTTTGTAGTTTTGCAAAAGCACCTAATTAATGCTCTTGTTATCCTCAAAAAATTATGTTTATCAATGCATTAATTGCAATGCATGCATGCATAAAGTACATGCATTGGTCAATTTTCTCTTAATACTTGCATGCAACGATTTAATGCACCTTGGAATCTGAACATGTGATGGAAAACAACCAAATTGAGCCTTATAAAATGGAAAAACTAAAATTTTGAGATAAGCCCTATAAACCGGAAAGGAGGGAGTACATAGGTTGACAATGGTGTGGGACCGTGATGTCAGGAAACCAGGAGGAAGCAAAATAAATTATAGTTATATATATATATAATAAGGAGGCACTTGCGTACATGAGGCTATGGACCTGGTGGGTCCCCATTGTCATCCTACCCAAGTAAAGTCATCTCCTCGCTCGCGCGCTTTCCGCCCGAAACAGTCAGCGCCGGCCGCCCCACTTCCCGGTGCAGGCGATTGCTCCACCTTTCAAACGACACAAGTGTTGTCCATCCGTCCATCTGCCGCACACATTAATGATACGCGGTTGCCGAGGCCGCTACTCCGACACCGCACGTCCGTTCCTTCGCCCGCCCACCATTGCTATATAAACTGATGCGCCGGCCATAGCCGCAGTCATCCGCATCTGTTCCCTTTCTCCTGTCCACACCACTACTCCCCACCATGGCTTCCTTGCGCTCCAGCGCTCTTTGGGATGGGCAGACAATGGACCACAAGGAGATGGTAGCCATTGCTGCCGACCGGCTGGCCGGCAGGCAGCTGGAGGACGACGACGTCCATATGGAGAACATGGTAGTCGACAATCCGGCGCCAACCCCCTCCTCCACGCCATCCTCGCCGGTTCATTGCACCATGACCATCGGCGAGGCCCGTGCCCAATATATGGACAGGGTGAGGCAGATGCGTGAGGAGCAGTTCCAGGAGGCGCAGGCCGACGCTGCCTACAACCACCATCTCCTCTAGGAGCACCTATAGGCGGAGGGGCAGATCACCGCAGAGCGGGCGGAGCAGGAGGCGCTGCTCGACTCGTACCGCTCCGCCTACAAGGGCCGCCTCGAGCGTTGGCGGTACCGCATGTGGGTGGCGGAGGCTGCGGCCGCCTACAAAGAGGCTAGCAAAGAGGTCAATGAAGCGGGCGAGGCGCTGTTTGGCGAGACCGAGGACGAGGCAGAGGACAATGCCTACGATTTGACAAGGTGCATTGCACCATGACCATCTTGCTAAAATCAATGAGCAAAATTTGACAAGGTTGTCCCATTCCAAAATATCAAATGCCTACAATTATGGAATGGGAGGGTTTGCCATCAGTTAGGACATTGAGATGGCACCTCGTGCTAAATAAACCAGCTGTTCTTTTTGTGCAGTTCCACCAAAATCAACCAAATCCGCGCGTAGTTTGTATGATTTCGCCCTTATATGTTGCAACGCCTTAAACTTATGGTCACCTCCTTTCTTGTGGTGGAAATGAATGATTCGATGTATTCATGAACATTTTGTGCAGTTCCCGTTGAAATCAAGCTGAGCACCCCTGTTTGCACAAATACAAAAAAGTGATTAGTATAAAGCAAATTGTACTATGAATTGACAGTTTCAACAGGCACATACATGGTCCATGTAGAGCACACTTTTAGAAAAATGGAACTCACCAGAAAGAATCCTAGTACAACATTGTACTCGCGCATCACATCAAAAAATGGAGATTTGTCGGTCCTTCTGAGCTGAAGTTAGTTTGGTCTTGTGGGGAGTAATGTAACCATCCTTCAACTGCTCCTTCTGATGAGAAGATAGACAGGGCTTCTTCATCCTGGCATAATCGGAACTAGTCACTTCACGTACTCCATATTCTTCTTCAGAGGAAGATGATCCTGTTGTGCAAAGACAAGAGGACTACTAAATGCTAGCATCCCTGTTTGCTCGAAAAAAAGGAAAGGAAATATTTAAAACAGCACAGATGAAGCACTTCTCAAGGACAATACCACTTTTTCATGACAGTATCTAAACAGTAGCACAACACCAATAGAGATGACAAAGCTCAAGATGAAATCAGTGGGCGAGTACCAACATTTGTCAGGAGGCTGATTGTGTAGAGCATACAGATGAAGCACTTCTCCGGAACCATCTGTTGCTATCTACGGGGTGGCCATGCTTACTATATACTCCTCGATTAGTTTAATGTTTCCAACATCTTCTTGTGCAGTTCCACTAAAATATATGGTATCTTCAAAGAAGATCCCTGTTTGCACAAGTAGAGATAATTACGTATGGCATCAAATCAGTGGCAAAACAATTGCTCGTTCCAGCCATAGCAATAAATTAAGATGCAAAACTATATTATTACTTGTGTCATCATAGTTCTAGTGCTTCATTACAGCACCGGGAGTTGATTTTTGTTTTTCTTCTGCTTGTTCTTCCCCTTCATCACTTGGTTCAATAACAGACAAGCTTCGCCTTCAATGTAAGATTTGGCATCTCAATTAGGGAGCACAAGTATAGTACTAAACTTAATTTTTTGATGAAAGTGGCTAAATACAGGCCAGCAGTTGTGAAATATCCTTATCTTAACTCAATGGGATATTACGGTGCACATACAGATTGGAAGTCTTGTCTCCATTTGTGCAGTTCACTAAAATCAAGCAACATTATCGTACAAGTAGCACAACATATGAAAGCACACTGCAGAATCATGTGAAAGAAGGCTAGTACTGACCTCTCATGATGCGGAATTCAAACAACTCACAAGAAGAAGATCTGAACCAAATTCGCCTTAACGGATAGGAAGTAAGATCTCCTCTTGTGCAGTTCCACTAAGATCAAGCAATCAAGCAATGTTGTCGGTGTGACATTTTGGTTGAACTACACAAAACACTCTTAAAACAAAAGTGTTTTGTGTAGTGCAACAAAAGGTTACAATGGCAATGAGGTGAAGTAGATAACCCTGTTTACACAGAGGTGCAAAGGAAACAATTAGTGGTTAATAACGGTGGATGACACAGAAGCCAACAAAAAGAAGCATCTACCTTATCTAAACGGGAAAGAAAGCAAGACAGTAGCATTTCTCAAACGGTGGCATTGGTTAATATTAACAGAGAGATTACATTAACAATAAAATTCGTTAAACATGTAATTTGCTTTTAACTGTGGCATTGCATCAATTTTCCAGCGGCATTATTAGAGGGTGTTTGTTTACAGGGACATTTTGGTGTAGGGACTAAAAAAACTCCGTGTCAGTCACATCTAAACCAAACAGGAGGGACTTTTAGGGACTAAAAGTGGGCGTTTGGGACTAAAGAAAGAAGACCCCGAGGGAGTCTTTTTGGGACTTTTTCCAACAGTTGCCCCTGCCACGCATCGCCCCTTGTTTCTATTAGTTCATTACTAGGGGTAACATGTTCTTTTAGCATGTCATTTAATAACCTCTAGTCCATGTTTAGTCCCTGGAACAAAGTAGGTAGGGACTAGGGAGTTTTTAACCAAACAGGGCCTTAGATTAACAACAGCTAATGAGTTGCACGGGATAGTGGAGGCACCAGCACCATGTGCATCTACCGATGTACTGTGGTCATGCACAGTCTGTTGCAACAAAGAACAAACAACCAAGGAGCATATTTGTGTTGGTCCCAGTTTTGTTATCTTTAGACACATTTCCCTATGTGAGCGCAGCAAATCTAGTCCTGCTCAAATTCTACAGCCTTGTCCCTTCCTTTCCTTTTTGAACTAGTACTTTCGCCCCTTCCTTTCCTCTTTGAACCACGTCCTAGATTTATGCGATACAACTTTCCCCACTACTTTCCCCCATTCGTTTCCTCTTTGAACCATGTCCTAGATTCATGCTATACAACTTTCCCCCTTCATTTCCTCTTTGAACCACATCCTAGATTCATGCTATATACAACTTTTCCCACTACTTTCCCCCACTCCTTTCCTCTTTGAACCACGTCCTAGATTCATGGTATACATGCAGCTAGAGCAATGCATGTGGAGTAAGTAAAATATACCTTAAGGTTCTTGGGGCGTGGTTCGGTGGGCGATGGGACAGCAGCGAAGAAGAAGGGGTCGGAGGCCCTCCCGCGGCGCCACTGGGTGGAAAGTGAACAACTGCGCTGGTAGTGGATTCCCTCCCTCGCCGACGGCGACAGCGTTAAGCCTCCTTCCCTTCCCGGCGAACGGATCCTGCTGGCTCTTTGAGCAGCAGTGAGGGGAGAGAGAGAGGCCAACGAAGTCTTGTTTAGATCTGGAGAGGGCGAGAGAGTGTGAAGAGAGCAACTACAAGCGCTGAGGCTCCAGCGTCCAGCGGGTGAGGGCGAGAGAGTGTGAAGAGAGCAACTAAAAGTGCTGAGGCTCCAGCGTGTATATATATACTGGAGAGAGAGTGTGAAGCGTGCAAACCCTAGAAAACATTTTGACCAGTCAAAGAATCCTCCTGGCAAAAAATATGCTCAAGTCTAGTTATCGAACCCGAGACCTCAAGTTTGATGAGCGAACAGGCTAACCAGCTACACAACCCTCCCGTTATGTTCAACGAGAGGAAAATAACCTTTTATACATTCCTGCATTCATGTGAGAGGCATACCATGTTTTTTTGTGTGTGTGGGAGTCATTAGGATTTCAATCATAACCGTGTCATGTGGCTTTGGTGGTAAGACTATCCATAGTGGTGCAGAAATAATGCAGCCTTAGTCACCTTAACTTTCTCCACGTAGTACGTTGGGTCCCACCAGTCAGAGGGTGAAACAAACAAATTAATAAGAAAAATTAAAAGCGCAAGCGGTGTATCTTACTACCTCACACATCTCGCTACTGCTCGGGAACACTGTCCAATTGATCCCTCTGTTTGCTCACGTACTATTTTAAGTGAATCCTTATTATAACATGCACACAAATTTTGGGAACTTGTATTCGACTTAAGTCAGTGTGCCACCGTATCTCGTATACTTACTACTCCCTCCGTCTAGGTGTAATAAGTCAGGTTAGAAGGTGCAATGGGACCAAGGTGCGTGCGTGTGCGTGTGTGTGTTTAACAGCATGTGTGTGTTAGAGAGTGCGACAGATCGACCTACTCCTACAGCGAGATGGTGTGTAGTGTACGATTTTAGCCGCGAGAGTCGGTGCATCCTCTCGTTTTCGGGTGTGTCCGGTAGGGACATGCGGATAGCTGCCACGCCCGCTCCTGACCAGGCTGGCCCACCCAAAGCCCCTCCATCGCCCGCGCGCGCTTCCCGCCCGAAACGGTCAGCTCCGCTCCAAAGAATCGGTGCCGCATTCATGCCTGGGCAGAGCGGACGTGACCTCTCACTAGCGCAAGAGTGGTGGTTGCTTCGTCCGTCCAACTTACTGCTGGGTCTATGTGATTTGACGGCTCATTGGTCTTTATTACTGAGGTGGTAGGACTGCTGGATGTCCCGCGCTTTCGGCGAAAGGAGGTAGTAGATTACAATTTTCTCCATTCTTACAGCGGAGGAGTGCAAGAGCAGTGAAAACACGTACGCTCAGTGATTACATGGCCCACCTCACACTATCACCGTGCGACACCTAACTCTTTACATAGTACTCCCTCTGTTCCTAAATATTACTAGATGAGTCCCCGCGCGTTGCTGCGGAATAGCGGTATATCTCTCTGCGCAAAATTATCGATTTCATAGAACTAAAAAAATCTATAACCGCATGACAAATGTGGTAGCCAAACTAAATAAACTCCCATCATCATTTAGATCATCCCACGTAAGGAAAAAAGATCAGCCAACTCCTACTGCATAATGGGATTATATTTTTCTTTTTGACATGTTAATGGGACTTAAAAGCTCACTTACATGCATGCTACCGGTGCATGCTTGCATGCAGACATGTTGATGTGATTTAAAACCCACTCACATGCATGTGCCACGGTATTTCTGCATGCTTGCATGTGGCTTAGTGCAGAGCCTCTCAACGTCTAGATCAGATGGCTATTATGATTGATTTACTTCATCTAACGGCTACATCAATTTTGATGATGTGGCTCAAGGAGAGGATAGAGAATTCCTAGTAGTGGGGGCTAGCTATTACTAGTAGATAAGTCTTTGTAGAGATTCCACTAGGTGAACTACATACGGAACAAAATGAATTAACCTACACTTAAAATACATCTATATACATCCGCATGTGGTTCATGGTGAAATCTCTACAAAGACTTATATTTAGGAACGGAGGAAGTACTAGTATAGTACTAGTACGTACTGTAATTTATCAGCGAGATAAATTTGTACAATGCTATGAAGCTTCCAGCTCCTGTTACATGTATCTTGCATCCAAGGTTGCCCGTTGCAACATTTCATCAAATACAAAGGAGACTAACATGCATGCTATTGCATCTCAGTGATTGACAGATCATAGCAAATATGTACTCCCTCCGTTCCAAAATAAGTGTCTCAACTTTGTGCAAAATTTAGTACAAAGTTGTACTACTACTAAAGTTGACACTTATTTTGGAACAGAGTCAGCTAAAGAAAAAATCAATCCATGCAGTCCCTAGCCCTTGAACCGTGAACCCTGACTAGGCTTCAATTTGTTGTCAACGTTCGAGCTTCCTAATAAATGAAGTTTGCAACCTTTTGACCATCGGATCATTTTGTGCAGTTTCACCAAAATCGAGATGAGCATCCCTGTGGCAAAGAAATTGAAGAAGCGTGATTAGAATAAGATTACTGGGACTAGTTGATGAGACATAAACTCATCACAAATACAGTACGTAGAAGCCAGTAGAGGTATCAGGTATGTGCGGGGCAAAGAAGTAGAGAAATATACATAGGGAGTGATGTGGGCAGCTGGAGCAATGGTGCAAGTCGGCTGTAAAGGGAGTTGTACCCGAGGGACGTAGATCAACTTCGAGGAGGGTGGCGGGAGGCGGCAGCTGCCCACATTGCGGCGGTGAGCAAGGGACAAAGGCAACCTCACCGGCTTTGTGAGAGAGAACAGCGGGGACCCCTGATCGGGACGTCCGACAGTGGGTTTTCGCTGTCGGCGACGGCCACCGCATCTACACTAAGCATCCACCCCTTCCCCAAGCGGACGTGATCCGCTGGGATGTTAGAGATGTGGCCATAGTCGTTTTGTGCGAGAGAGTGTGAAGAGAGCAACCCCAGCAAGCAACCGTAGGCTGGACCGTCCTGACTATGTATATAGTGGAGCGGTTTCCTTTTCTCTCCATATGAACCTATCGTATTGCGTACGTGCCACCGAAGAAAAAAAACTTTATTTATAAATGACGCGGCACCTACTACTCGTTCTCCTATAACCTTGCGCTTGGCATCTCCAAAATATTAACCTTGCGATTGGCTCTTCGCCTCTTCGGGAAGTCGAGCAATAATGGTAGTGTAGTATATATCGTTCTGGCTATATGAGACCGAATGAATTGCTACACGTCCACCACGTGGGCGAGGGTCGAGGGGCGAGGGAGAGTGCTACTACATACGGAGCAAAATTAGTGAATGTACACTCTAAAATACGTCTATATACATCAGTGTTTGGAGTATGTATTAGTAGTTCATATTGAAATCTTCTAAAGGACATATATATTCCAAACAATATGATATAATCTCTATAACCAAGGTAGTAGGGACGAGGAGTAAACGGAGGAAGTAGTAAATTTTTCTCCTCGTCCTGCGAGCCACCGCGCGCATGGGCGAGGGAGGAGCAAGCTTCACCTCATCCTGCGAGCCACCGTGCCCGTGGGTGGGGAGACGGCGTACTAAGCAAGCTTCTCCTCGTTCTGCGAGTTGACGGGACACATCAAAAGTACTCTAGTGTATAGAGCCTTGCCTCTAAGGTAGGCCCCACATGGTTTGCCTCTTTTTTTAATTTAACATAACGCGTCAAGTCGCAATTTGTTTGTTCACCCGTGGTAGACGATCCTCCCTCCACCAAGTGGACAACCAGTACACGAGCCAAATTACCACGTGGGCTGCCTTTTTCGTACAGAAATGAGCTCCACCGTGTACCCACGCGGGTGTGGTTGGGAAAGATACGGGAGTACGTGCACCGTGCATGCACCTCTTCTCTTCGTGCACGTCCCCCACCTACGTGGGTGTGTGTGAGAGATACAAACCGCGTTCATGAGTGTTTTTTTGTGGTGGGGGTGGGGTTGATTTCGTGAATTATTTGTGGGAATATGTGTCGATGACATCTCAAACAAAATTTTGTATGCAATGTGTGTGAAATGGAGGCCTATCCATATCATACATAGAGGGTCGGGCAATCCACGAGAAGAGCGGGAGGGGTCATAGCTATCGATAGAGTCGAAGAGAGGATCAAGTGGGTGGATGCGAGATCGATGAAGAGAGCCATCGGAATTGTGTGTGTGTGCAATTCAAAGATATAGGGCGACTGGCCTACCGGAACGTTAGAGGGCA
>NC_057804.1:560501618-560506945 GCF_018294505.1 Triticum aestivum
AGGGAGACATGACTAGAGCGCTTGATGTATCGGTGTGTGTGGGGGGGGGGACGGGGGGAGGGGTAGGCAGAGGCCTAACTATAGAGGTAGAAAGACTCGTATATGTGTTGAGAAGGAGAGACCCAGCTATGTCTTGAGGGAGATCGGTCGACATCCATACATAACTGAAGGACGGAAAATATGATGGGACAGAGAGAGAGAGGAGAGAGAGAGGGAGGGAGAGGGAGGGAGAGGGGTAGAGTGTTGTATGGGTGATGGAGTTGCTTCTCGGAGATGTTGGGAGAGGCCTACTAGACAAACTGAGGGTGGAACTGCAATGTTATCAATAAGAGTGGGGATGTGTTTCTATGTGTGCCTGTGCGTGATAGATCTGTCGGGACGCATCCATGGATGATGAAGGGGAACCATGTGTTTGGTAAGCAGACCTAACTAGATCGGTAGATCAATTGTTGTTTGTTGGAGGAAGGGAGAGACACAATTAATGAGGTAGATCGATCGACGTGTGGGTAAAAATGAGTTATAAGCACCTACCTAGCTATATGTATAGCGAGAGATCGGTCGGTGTACGTCCATTTGTTAGAGGCAAATAAGGCCCAGCGAGACGGATAGATAGAGAGAATGGAGCTAGGAGGTGGTGCGAGAGGCCCAACTACTAGCTAGATAGGGGGAGGAGTGTGCGGTTGTGAGATCGATAAAAAGAGGGGCGAGAGTTTACACGTGTGTCTGACCGTATGAGAGACACGAGGTAAGGACACATAAAGGAGGAGATTGAAGTTGTGTGTGTATGCTGTAGGCAGGCATCACTGGAGAGGTTTATCAATCGGTGTGTGTCGTAAAGGAGTTGTGGAGACTCTGGGAGAACGACCTAAAGAAAAAAAATGAATGTGCCCAGTGGATAGAATGCCGAGGGAGGGGGAGGGCGAGGAGGGCGTGTGCATGCACGAGAGAAAGTTAGTGGTAGCTGTAGAGGTTAGAGGATTGTGTGGGTGTAAGAGACTAACAAAGATCATAATTTGATATGAAAGCCTATTCATGTATTTGAATAGGATATCATAGTGTTTTAAACATTGCATGCATGAATGTAGCGGTGATACACGTGTTGTGCACATGTTATACCAAAATGTGATAATGCATGGCGTTTGCAACTCACAGCTAAATGCCGAACAATCTAAACCATACTACACATCAAACAATCTCACATTTTATTTGAATTTGTGATAATGTGCGGCGTTTGCAGGTTACAACTAAATATGGCGCAATCTAAACAATACTATATATCGAACATTCTCACATTTTATTTGAATTTGTGGTAATGTGTGGTGTTTGCAACTCACATCTAAATACTTGTAGGCGTAGGGGACAGGGCACCATACATAATGTGATAAACACATTATACATATGAGACATGGTTTAGATTACGAATATCTAGCTAGAGCTAGAAATTTAATGTGATTTGAAATCAAAATAAAGTGGATTCAAAAAATCTAGTTCGAGTTCATATAGTACACATAGTTCATATGTAACTCGAGACTAATCATGTGGTGTGCTGTGAAGATAATAGACAAACGATGGTTTAACTTGAAAATAATGATGATTGTAGATCTTATTAAAACAGAGAAACGAATTCAAATGCTTTGACTTCACAACAATCATTACTGTAGATCTTATTCAAATTTAGTTCATATTGAAGCGGTAGTATATACGTTTGGAATGCACTAAAACGTTCATTCGAGTAGTAGGTTGCATGCATTATACACGTAGAAAAATATTTTAATTGAACATAACATGAATTCAAAGTTTTGAATGACATTTGTAGTGCGCATTGATTTGGTGCAGTACACGTTAGGCTTGTCCGGAAATTTCAACCCGCGCCTTGTTAGCCCGAAATATTTAAGATATATCTTTGTCTCGTTGTGCTCCGACAACTCCCTCCATCTCAACCCACGCCTTGCTATTCCGAAATTACAACGCTCGTGAAAACTCCCACCTCCTGTGAAATCCTGACACACGAAATGCCCGTGGTACCCCTGAACTAAAAGAACCGCCTCAAATCGGTGGGGGTACTTTCATAACTTACCCCACATTTCAGACAAGCGTATCTCTAAGCCATGGTTCCCTACTGCCATCCCATCCGCCCACCCATTCGTACACCGAGGCCGCAAAAGCCCGCGACGAAACCCCACACCCTGCTCCATCCGCCACTCAGCCGGAGCCTCTTCCCCGATGACGTCGTCCACAACAACACCTCGACGTCCCTCATCCACCATACCGGATGAGGATCCGTCGTCGATCTCATCATCCCGCCGGTTCTGCCACCCCATCCTCCACCTCCAAGGAGCTGCCCCGACGTTCCCCTCGTCTTTTGCGCCACCTCCATTTCCACACCGCCGTCTTCACCTGCACCACCGGAAGAGCATCATCATCACCGTTTCCTCGGATGAAGCTGCGGCATAATCGGTGCCACCAAAGAGGTTGTACACTAATCGCCGCATTTTCTTCTTGATTCGATCTCATGGTGCTGCCGGCGCTTGGTCCCGAGCCGACACGGCGCGGCTCCTTCCACGGCGGCTTCGCCGGCCACTTCCTCCACGGTGTCGCTCCCTCGGCGGCGACGTCCACATCAGTAGGAGCTACTGCTGCTTTAGCTCTCGCTCGCGCTGCTGCTCTGCTCTTGCTCTCGGTCCCCTGCCTGGTCTGCTCTTGCTATCACTCTTGCTTGCGTTGTTGCTCTCGCTCTTGCTCTTGCTTGTGATGCTGCTCCAATTTTGCTACACGTCAGTCGACTGAATCGACTTTTGGGTCAGTCGATTTTCAAGGGGTGGGCTCGCCGGGGTGAAGGAAGAACCAGCCGCAGCAGGGAGGGGGGCTCGCTGGAGAGGTACCCCACTATCAATCTTAGGGTTCAGGATGGGGGTGGTGGTCGCCGGCGGTGGCGGGGCGTTGGCGGGGCGGTGGCGTGGGGATCGCCGGAGAAAAAGCTTGGCACGGGGACCTAGAGGGATGGCCGGGACGGCGGCGGACCGGCGGTGGGGAGTGTTTTTGGGGCGGGCGGGGCGGCGCACCGTCGGCCGTGGGCGGCGGGGGGCTGCTGTTTGGCCGGTGGTGGCTGGCGGCTCACGGGGGTGGAGGTTGAAGATGAACCGCAGGCCCTTGATTTTGTATCCAACGGCTGCAAAATCGACTGACCAGAGATGAAAAAGTCAGTCGACCGACGTGTAGCCTCACCTTACTAGTGCGTTCAGTTTCGACAGCAAAATTCAGTTTCGACAGCAAAATTCAGTTTCGACGGTTAGGTTCAGTTTCAACAGTTAAGTTCAGTTTCGACAGTTAGGTTTAGTTTCGACTATTAAGTTCAGAGATGAGCGGCTGATGTATTTTACATCTAGCACTTTGTGGTTATGTATTTTACGTCATGTATTGGAGATGCTATTAGAATTCCACTCAGCTTAATGTTGTCCGTTGTCTCTCTTGTCTTGCTTCAGCCTCGGCGTCGTACAACTCACCGGAGCTGCTCCAACGATGAAACCCTCCATCACAGCGGAGCAGTACCTCGGGCTCCATCTCCAGACGCCTAAGATCTTCTTCCCCTCCTCCGACAGCAAAGTCAGCCGGAGCATCCTCACCGGCCAACCCAATCACGTTGAGATAGACATGGCTTCGCCAAAGAGGTTGTACACTTGTTGCATCTCTTTTTTACTCTACATGTTATATATATGTCCACTCAGCACACGGATTTATTCCTTTAGTGTCTCCTTGAAAGAAAAAACATAGGAATTTTAATTTTCACTTGTCCTCCTTTTCGAATTCCTATTCATGAAGCACAAGACTAAAAGATAGTAGCATAATAGCATTATAACCATACATTTTCTTGTGGTTTGACTTAATCTTGCCATGCTTCTTTGCATCCTGTGATCTTCCAATTGTTGTGAATCAAACACCCAGATTGGCAGAAATCCTGTGTTTTTAAATTCTCTGTTTTGCACGTGCATTCCTATCCTATTCCTGTCTATTTCCTATCCCTGCATTGTTGGAATCCTCCAATTCAAACGAGCCCTTACATAATTACTTCTCTTACAGATAGTTGTCAAAGAAAACCTTGTGTGGTTTGTCCCGCTCCTGCTGCGCCGTCGTCCACCCTAGCTCAGCTGCTCCAACGACAGAAGGGTCCAGCACAGCAGGGATCTGGCCTCCAGACTATCTTTCGCCGCCTCAGATCTTCTTCCCCGCCGCTGGCAGCCATGAAAACTGCATTACCATCATCAACCAAGCAGATGACCTCGAGGACTACACGGGTCTGCAAGAGAGGTCGCACTCATTCGTGTCTGCTTACGTTATGCATCGCTTAATATTACAAGCTACTTTATTATCCTGTTCACCGATTAGACTCTGAGTCAGCTCCAAACTAATGGTCAAACTTGAGTTTTTAAATGGTTGTGGGGTACATATTAGGGCCGCCATCAATAGTATCAATCTACTATCTGGTTAATCTCCGGTGTCTACTATGAGTTTCATGTTGGGTGGGAAACAAACAGTAAAGAAGCCATTATCTGTATTTTTTAACTGAAGCCATTATCTGCCTGCTATTATTGGTTTTGGATCTATCCACAGGTTGCTACCATCACTCTGGATTTCTGCATGCAGTCCTTACATAATCTCACTATGTTTTATTCCTATGCATGACAGTTATTGTAAACAATGGAACTGAACATGTAGAGCAAAAGAGACGAGCCTTGCGTGGCAATAAAATTTCATGCAGACGTCGGTCCATGGTAGGCGCAAAGGCAGCCCCCCTCTATGCACTTCAGATTGTAATCGAGAGGAAGATATTTGTTCTGAGGGGGATTCAGAAGGAGAAGTCTCCTATTTACCCCCTGAGGTCTTCGCTCTAACTTGGCATGCTGATGTTGGTTATATCATGCATATGGTGTCTTGCATTGCTTAATTTATACATCAAATATGTCATCTGCTTAGTTTAGACATCCTTTGTGCGAATGCCATCTATTTAGTTTATTCATTGTTTATGTGAATTATGCAACGCCATCTTGTTTAGCCAGGCATCATATATGTGAATTTTGCAATGCCATCTTGCTTAGCCGGTCATCTTATATGTAAATTATATCAGGCCATCCTTTTTTTCGTTACATATTACATTTGTCAACAATGTTAGTACATTCAACTGCTCTTCGTGTGCATCAGCCATTTGACACAGTGATGGCAAATTCTGGGGTGAAAACAAGGTCTTCAGAGCAGACTATGCTATCTGACAAAGCGCATATCTCGTTGGTTACGGATAGCTCCTCAGTGGAGGATTCAGAGACAGATGACCT